>NW_026251296.1:0-114979 GCF_024521655.1 Durotheca rogersii
GGTATTTTAACGCTTTCTTCCCGATCCTTTTATACTTATTCCTTTATAATTTTAATAACCTTAAGCTAACTTTTATTAATTTCTATAACGCGTATCGTAAGGTACTTAATTACTTATTCCGAAAACCCGGGTATAAACTTAATTAAATCGTCTTACGAAACTTCGAAGCGTTTCCTATTATTCTTATTAATCTTATCTAACTAAAACTCCCTTAATAATTCGTTAATAGTCTTCGTTTTCTTAGCTAGGTCGTTCGTATTCGAAGTAGTATTCTTACCGGCTTTAGTCGGTTTACGCTTAGGTTATAACGATAGGACTTTTATATCCTCTTAATCGGGTACTTCTCTTTTAATATATTCGCCGTTAGGACCTTTAGCTCGCTTAATTACCTTAACTTCGATTAGGTCCGTTTTAATAGTACCTTTATAATAATAGATATCCTCGTCGTCGATAAAATCCTTAGTTTAATTATAACCTAAGATCCCCGTTTCGTATAATTCGTAGCTATATTTACGTTCGATTATTTAAATAACGTTAATCTCCGATATAGCTCTTAGTATTTCTTTTTACTTTAATATTACTTCCTCGCTTTTAAAGTATCGTAAGTCGAGGGATATAAGCTTTAGCTTTCCGGCTAAATAATAATATGCTATCCTACGTACCTACTCTAAAGATTCCTTACTTTAATATACGTAAAATAAGATATAATAAGCGATCGGTTCTCCTTTACGCTTAACTTAAGTAATAATCGATCTTAGGATTAATATTAACTCCGGCTTATCCGGGTTTCCGTTCTCGAGGTAATATAATCGCTTATTACTCCTATATTAGAACCGATTTTAGGTTATATCTATTAGTAGCGAATAACGGCTATAGTTATAAAGCCGATCGAAAGTACTATAAAACTAATATTCGAATTCCTTATAGTTATTCGTTTAGGTTAGTAAAATCCTACTACGTATGCCTCGGTAGTTTAATATAATACTACGTTTAAAGCTTACTAGGGTTCTTCCGCTAATTTATATGTTATAAAGACTTAGGTTCCGAACCGCGTTTACTAGGAACGGATTTTCTTATTAATATTATTAATCGGCGCTATACGTATCCTTAAGGTTATAAAAACTATTATCCTAACGGTAGTTCTACGAAGTTATCTTTATCTTTAAAGCGTTAAGTCGGTTATAAAGGGCTTATATACTAGCTTTTTAACTAATACTTAGGTAGCCGTAAGAAGGTTTTAATTACGAGAAAGGCGGTAGTAGAGGTATCTAAAGGCTAGGAATCGCTAATCGTTAAACTATTTATATTATAGCTTTCTCGGGTTTCTCGAAAGTTACCGTTTTTTATTATCGTCGTTCCTCGGCTTAGGTTCTATCGGTAATTTATATTACTATACGACGTTCCGCTTACTTATAAAGCTAGGTATAAAGAATCCGGTAATCGATATTTCCGATCTTATTATAATTATAATCTTCCGTTTTATAGAACTTTATAATTAAGGATATCCGAAGTATATCGGTTAGGTATCCTACTTTCTAGGGAAGCTTTCCGTTATCGTTTACGAGCTTAAAAAGACGTTTATAATTTATAAGATACGTAAAGATCGCCTTAAGATCGTTAATTACGTTACCTCGTTTTAGTTATACGAATTTACGTTTAATATTAGCTTAGCTTAGTTTATCGGTAATCTTAAAGCGGTACTTTAAGGCTATAACGATAACTCTTTAAATCGTTTAATCCTTTATAACATCGTTAATACGCTTTTTAATGGTTTTAATCGTAATTTATTCGCCGATTTCTTTAATCTTATCGTCGTCGCTTATACGGTAGCGATTAAATAATCGATTTACCCTCTTTAATTATTAGGTTATATTATATTCGTTAAACTTAAGCCTAGGGTAATCGGTAGGGTTAGGGAATTTAATAACTAATATTACGATAATCGGGATAGCTACCGGTATATTCTAGCTACTAGAGGCCCCGTTATTATTATTCTAAGATAATGCCATAAGAATTAGCGGGATAAGTATAGAGCCGCGGGTAAGGGGTAGTTAAGTAAGAGTTTTATCGTCGTCTTCTTCCTTTTCGGGCGGATATAGGAGCGGAAAGCTAGTATCGATTCTTAAGGTATTTATTAGTGGTTTAATCTTAATTACTTTAAATCCCGATAGCGATTTATTTCGTTTCCTAGTTATAAACTCCGTTTGGTTTAACGGTACGAGGTATAAAGTAGAAAAGGAGGTAGTAAGGGTCTTATTATTTAACATAAGGATAAAGGTATAATAGCTATTATTTATATCCTAATACTTTTCCTTTAGTATAGGTATATTATTATTTATTATATTATCTCGATCGATAAGGTCCGGGTATTATACGAGCTTCTTTAGTCGGTTAACGCCTAACTAAAGTACGATACGTATTCCTTGGATTAATAGTTTAATTATTATAAATAAGTCGACGATAATTCCTCTTATTAAGGTCTAGAACTTCTAACGTATAACCTTCGTTAAGGTAATACGTATAAGGAATAAATCCCGAGTAAAGGATCGCGCTAGATACGATACCGGTTATAGCTATAGGCCGGTTTCGATCTAACGGAGGTTATTTAATAGTATTAACGGTATTACCGCTAGGCGCCGTTTTACGTTTATATTAATACTTCTCGCTATATTAATTATTAATTAGTAATATAAGGCTAGTCTATATATAGGTATATTTATTAACTCGACTTTAGTTCCGTTTCTTTAATCCTTTATATTTACGTAGTCTTATTAATATTAATTTTTAATTCTCTTTAAAACTATCGGTTATTAATAACTATTAGTCTATTAATTTTATTTATATTATTAATGTAAATATCTATGTTATATCGTATACTATATCGTCGAGTCGCTACGCCTAGGTATTTTAAAATGCCTCTAGTATAATAAGTTATTAGTATTTATATATTTAGTTTATATCGATTAATAGGTTTAGAGGGAAAAAGAAGCTATCGTAAGGTCGGTTAAGGATATAATTATTATTAGCCTTTATTCGCCTTTAGTATTAGTAAGGAAGTAACGGGTCGTATGGGTTATCGTAATTTATATTAAGGCGTTCGTACGTTTAATTTATATAGTAGATAGATAATTATAAGGGGGCTACCTTAATCGCTATAAGCTTTGTTTATTCGTACGAAATATATTATATTATTAACGGTTCGAGGAAACGGTTAATATCGAGGGCTAAGTACTATCCTTAGTAGCGGTAGTATTACGACGAAAGTTCTCCCGGGTTTTACGGGTTCCTCCGTATAATAAATAAAAAATTATACGAAGGATATCTTAATCGGTATAAGCGCGGTTTAATCGTCGTATTATATCGTAGTATCGATAGCTTATTAGCGTTATAAGTATTAAGGGCTAAGCGTTATCCTAGTAGCTATAGTATCGTTATAAAAGTTCCCGGGCTTATACGTACCTTCCTATAGTAGATAAATAACTATAAGGCGGGATACTTTATTTAACGTAAAATACGGACTACCTCGCGGGTTAAATAGCGGTACCGACGGCGATCGATGTTCTTTAAATCCTAGTAGCGTAATAGAAACTCCGTAAACTAAAGGTTAAGGGGTCGAAAAAGTTATAGGGTAGTCGCTATTAAGGAGGAGTAAAGCGTACGCGATATTAAAGACCCGGATATATTTACTTAAAAATATACTTTATCGAAGATTATAGTACGTACGATAATTTAAAACGGATAAAACTAGTATCGCTATATTAATCGAAAGGTAAGGAATCTAATATAGTTATCGTATCTTAGCTATATCCCTTAATCGTAGAAATATAGTAGTCGCTAGCCCGAAGGTATAAGAGGTAAGGGGAGAAAAGGGATAAAACGTAAAGGTTACTTATTCGGCTATAGCGGTACGACGAAGTAACTTAAGCGCCTATAATTAAGATAGATATATTAATCGGAGAATAACGAATCTAATAATAAAAACGAATCTTTAATTAAGGTAAAAATAATAAAGATAGTAATCTAGCTAGGTAATAAATTAAATAATAAACATAGCATCTCCCGCACTTACGGGAGCTATGGTTACTCTATATAGGCATAAGGCCTATCGTAGCGTATTACGTAATGTATTAAGAGGATATGTCTTACCGTACCACTACATTAGTTCTTAATTAATTCGAATTTAATTAATACTTACTCTCTTACGTAGAATTATTAATAGAACAGCAGCAGTAAAGCGGCTGGATTTTACGACAGGCTTCGTAACAGGCTTACGAGGAGTATTAAAAATCGACGAGATATTAATTAATTAATAATTAATTAAGAAATAAATTATACGAAAAACATACTTACTCCGCTTCGTTTCTAACTTACGCGGAAGCCTCGTTAGCTATCATTCGTTCCATTAATCGTTAATAAAATACTAATTAATTAATAATTATTTAAAAAACGAATTAAAAATAATAACTTACCTATAGCTCGCTAATGCTATATATTATTTATTACTCCAGATATATAATTCTTAATTTAATACTTATAAGTACGTTTTAAGTACTATCGTAGGTTAGAGGTCGAAAATTAACGGATTTAATTAGTTAGTAATTAATTAACATCTAATTAAATATTAATACATATTATATTTCTATATATATTACCGTCGATACGGGCGCGATAAAAGAGCTCGCTAGGTACGATAATCGGAAGGCCGGCTTAATCGATTAATAATTAATTACTAATTAATTTCGAAATAATATTTACCTCGTTTAATTCGAATTCTAGCATACCTTTAAGGCGCGTCGTAAACGAAGTATACTATTAAAACGCCTCCTAAAGCTACGTTAGTAATAATTAATTCGTAATTAAATATATACTTATTAAGAATCGAATCTTACCGATAAACGAAAGTTATATAGCTTTACTATATTATTAGAAACGCGAATTAATTAATAAGAATGTTAATTAATTAGGTAGTAATAAGAGGATAGTAGTAGGAGGGTAGTAGTAGGAGGGTAGTAGCGGTAGTAGGTTAGTTATTATAAAAGAAAGGAAGGGAGAAAAAAAAAGGGTAGTAAGGAAAAAGGGTATTAAGTAGGGATTAATTAGAAAGATCTTACCCCTAACCAGTTAATAGGATTAATTATTTTAAAAGGAGCTAATAGAATCTTCAGGAAGCCGCGACCCGCTTTGGGATAAGGTTCAGGGGACCAGTTGGGCTGATCTATAGACTCATATTCAATTACACGTAGGGAAGGAGCTACCCTCTGGTTAGGTCGGCTAATAGGTAAGCTAGACACCCCTTCGCGAGCTAGGTATTTTATATAGGTTTACATATAAACGATTTATCGCCGTAAAAAACCGGGAAAGAATCGGAAAAATCGGAAATTTACTTACGTAATTAATTAGTTTAATTAAATTAACATATAAAATTTTCAGATTTTTCGCTTACTAATATAAGAAATTATTTACGATTTAAGGTTTTTTAAAACTATATTAATAATTTGCCGTATAATGTATTAATAAATCTATTAACTATGCTTTATATCGGCTTTTTAACTTATTTCTTTTACGGTAATAAAATAAGTTTATTACTTAATCCTTTATATTATAAATATAATAATAATTAAGATTACGTAAACTTTTTTCTTCTTATTTGTCTAATTTTTATTAAATTAATTAAGTCTTGAAAACGTAAATTTTTAATATTCTTTTTTAAAACCTCTTTATATAGAAAAATAGCATAGTCGGAAAGGTAAAATTCTTACTATAAAATAGGTATAATTTTAAAAAGTCTTAACCTATTTAAAAACGTAATTTTTTTAAAATAATAAATTAAATAAAAACGGAAATAAAAAATAAAAATAAAAATACTTAATATTAGTTCTTTTTTTATTGAGAAAATAAAGTATTAAGTAATAAACTTACTTTATTATCGTAAAAAATTAGGTAAATATATTAATATAAGTATAGTTAATAAGGTTATTAATAAACTATATAAGAAACTATTAATATAATTTTAAAAAACTCTAAATTATACATAACTTCTTATATTATTAAGCGAAAAATCCGAAAAGTCTATATGTTAATTTAATTAAGCTAATTAATTACGTAAGTAAATTTCCGATTTTTCCGATTTTTTCCCGGTTTTTTATAGGGATAAATCGTTTATCTCGCGAAGGGGTAGCTCGTAAAGCGGTAGCCTATAACTCTATTCGTACATATATAAGCTACTACGATTATGATATCAGGCTTTCGGGGACTTGCATTAAACATACATACCTCCTCCTATTGGGGGCGTATGTATAGACGATAAAACTAAGGCGTTCGACCGAAAAGTGGAGTTTTTTCCCAGTTGTAGCTATGCGACTCCGTATTATACTTATTGTAGGTGCCTGCCAATATTGATAGCTGTAAATAGGTACCTAACCTGTGAATCTATACCTGCCTTTCAGACACGGTCCAATCCCTAAGGATGCCAGTTTCTCGGCGGGCAGCTCTCAACTCGATGTGGCAGCCGCCTGCACCTTCACCTCTACGAATTCCGCCAAAAGCGACAGCGACTTTTGCGCGCTCATGATATCTAGGAACGGGACGTCGATGCGGAACACGGTCCAGAACCAGGCGCGGAACTCGGACGCGATCATGCTGTCGACGCCGAACTCGGGCAGCGCCTTGCGCTCGTCGATCTGGTCGAACGGCATCAGGATCAGGTTGGAGAAGCGCTTCTTGACGAGGCGCAGGACGGCCGCCTGCATCGACTCGGCGTCGGCCTCGGGCATGAGCGCAGCCGCCACTGCTGGCGGCACGTCCTGGAACCACGGCGCGGCCGCCACCGCTGCGCTGGCGCCCTGCGGCTGCGCCTCGCCCGCCTCCTTCTCGGCCTGCAGCGACGCCAGCAGCACCGCCGCCCGCGCCTCCACCAACACCCCGTGGCTCGTGACGTCGAAGCCGCGCGCGCTCAGCTCGCGGATCGCCGCCGGCTCCAGCCCCGTCAACAGGTGCGCCTCCCGCGGGTCGCGCGCCGGCTCGCTGGCGAGCGCGAGGTCGACCACCTGGAGGAACTCGTCCTCGTTGAGCGGCTGGATGCCCTTGCGGAGCAGCAGCGCCTCGATCTCCGGGTTCTCGTGCAGGTAGCCCACCTCCGAGATCATGCCCAGGCCCACCGAGACGCAGGGCTTGCCCATCGAGCGGCGCCACGTCGCGAACGCGTCGAGGAAGCCGTTCGCCGCGCAGTAGTTGCTCTCGGTCGCCGTGCCGACGGTTCCCGACACCGACGATGTCAGTAGGAAGAAGTCGAGCGCGTCATCCTGCCCTTGCACTTCCAACGCGTTGTGGATGTTCCAGGTGCCCTGCCACTTGGGGTCGATGCCCGTATGCCAGGCCTCGTTCGGCATACGAGTGAACAGCGCCTCGTGGAGACCCATGGCGGCTTGGATGACGCCGCCGATGGGTCGTCCGGTGGCGGCACAGGCTGCGACTGAGGCGCTTACGTCGGCGGCCTTAGAGACGTCGCCGCGAACCACGCCAACTGTAGCCCCGGCCCTTTCGAGCCGCGTTACGAGTTCTTTGGCGTTGGGCTTGTCCGCTCCCGAACGGCCGAGGAAGACAAAGTGACGGGCCCCTCGCGCCATCATCCATCGGCTTAGGCTGCGGCCCAGACCGCCGAGACAGCCGATGAGAAGATAGACCTTTTGGGGATTAAAGACGCTGTTAAATGTAGCCGGCGCGACCTGTGTGGGACCAGAAACGTCAGCATCTTCCTCTGATCGCTGGCCGGCATCTGTGCCTTGCGGGCATCACTTACCGGGACGCGGGCCCGCGGGTCCTCCATGGAAATGACGACCTTGCCCACGCGATCCTTGTTAGCGAAGTAGCGGTACGCCTGCGAGACCTGGCTGATGTCGAACACCTTCATCGGCAGGGGCCGGATCTTCCGGCTGCGGTAGAGCTCGAGCGTCTCAACCATGAGCTTGTCCCAGATGGCGCGATTGTAGGGGTCCTCGGCATAGTAGAGCTCGGACAGGTCGAACGCAGTGAAGGTCACGTTGCGCAGGAACACGCGCATGTCCAGCTTGCCGGCGTCGAGGAGCTCGCGCTTGCCGACCTCGACGAAGCGCCCGAACTCGGCCACGCAGTTCCAGCTGTCGTGCATCAGGTCACCGACGAGCGAGTTCAGCACGACGTCGACGCCGCGGCCGCCCGTCGCCTCCATGACCTCCCGGACGAAGGAAGCGTCGCGCGAGCTGAAGATGTGGGACGCCGGGACGTTCAGTTGCTTGATTAGGTAATCCCGCTTGGACTGGGAGCCCACTGTGGTGTACACCGTGGCGCCGATCTCCTGGGCTAGGGTGATGGCTGCGATACCTAGACCGCCGGAGCCGGCGTGGATTAGGATGGACTCTCCCGCTCGCAGATGGGCCCGGTGATTAATGGCGTAAAGCGCGGTGGCGTAGACGAGCAGCAGCGTCGGCACTACCGTGAACTCTTCGCTGTCCAACATCTTGTGCACTGATCCGGAGGGCACCCGTACCGTCGTTCCGAGGTGGTGGGGGGCATAGGCCACGGCGCGGTCGCCGACCTTTAGGTGCTCGATACCGCTGCCAACCGCGGTCACGATACCTGAGAAGTCGAACGCCGTGGTCTTGTCGCGCGTATCTACGCGGCCGTTCATGGCATATACATCCTTGGCGTTGAGACTGACCGCCTTGACATCGATATCGACGAACCCGTCTGGCGGCGCGCTGTACTGCTCTGGATCCGACAGCTGCTGCAAGTGAATCGTGTCCGTGACACCAGCACGGTCGATTGATAGCCGGGCCGGCTTAGCCTCGGCGAGTGTTCGCGTCTTCCTCTCCGTTTTCGGGTCTAGTCGCCGCCGGAAGAGGGAGTTGACTTCGAAATCAGGTCCGTATCTGCTCACGTGCAGGAGGCCTTCCTTATTTACGAATTCGCAGTCGTCCTTATCGTATTTGGCAACTAGGACCTTCAGAACGTTTTCACAGGCCTTGGCCACGTTCAACTCTTTAATCGGCCCAACGTCCAGGACCGAGTATCGTAACGTCGGCTGTTCTAGCATAAGCGCGCGCGAGAGGCCGCTCGATAGAGTCAGGTTCGGGTCCGGGATACTGCCTAGCATGTTGGCGCCCGTAAACCAGACTAGGTCTGTCACGACATCCGTTATGGCGCGCAGACGGTTCATGTCTTGCGGGCTCATAGTAGCGAGGAACTCGCGCTCCGCCTCCAGAAGGGAGATGCAGATGTCCTGTTCGGCGATCTCTGTTTTGTCGATCTGCTCTAGTCCTACGATGTTAACTTGTGACACGCCGGCGCTCTTCTGTAGGTACGTCGCTAATGCTGTTGCGAGCTGGGTGGTCGCAGGGGACGCGTTCTCGGTCCGCTGTTCGGATAATTAATGACCACACAGGCCGAATCATAGAGGGAGAAGAGACCTACTACAATGAGGGCATTTCGACCCCGTAAGACACTCGTCTGCAGCGGCCGTACGGCCAATATCACTCTCTTGCCAACATCTAGAACCTCGAATCCCATCGTCTTGAGTATATCAATGCAGACATCCGACTTCCGAGTAATGACGATGCCATTTTCAGAGACAAGAGACACGAACCGCTTCTCATCTTCCACCGAGACTCGTTTGGAAGCGGCATGCTGTGTAGCGAAGCACCGGTTAGCAGGTATATATAAACTGCTCGGCAGGTGTAAACTCACTCTGGGGATCAGTAGGACATCAAATGGACCTTCGGCGTCATCTTGTACGGTGATATTTCCATCCTCATTCATCTTGGCCGGATGCCATGACCGGCAACGCGAGAAAGCCGTCTCCTTGTCCAGGATGCTCAGCCATTGCTTCGCCTTGTAGCCAAACGTATCTCCGTCGAGTTCCAGGACGCGCATGCGCGGGTTCTTGTGCCCGGCAAGATCCAAGAGAGCCCCGATAACAGCCAGGCTCTCGTCGTCCCTTAGATCTGGGTGCTGTTGTTCTACAAAGGCGTCTACGTACTCCCGCAGCTGAATCTCGGCTTCTGGGCCTAACCGCATGATGTCTGGCTTCCAGTGGATCCTCAGAGTCGGCTGGCGTTGCATGAATAGGTCTCGGAGATTGTCGCCGCTGCCATCGGATTGAGCCGAGGGCGCGGAAGCCTTGCCGGTGTATAGCGAGATGCGTCCGCCCTTAAAGTCGACCACAGGTGTCCCGCGTGAATCTCTTAGTGTGCCCTCTATCTTCCTGCTCGAGAGACCGGTTTCCTCCGAGCGCGCATGGACTTTCACCTCAACATCAGGCTCGTCATCCCGGGGTGGCTGGATTCTGCATTCAGCAATAAACACGGGGAGCCAACATTTCAGAGCTGGCACGTGTCCCGCCGTCGTGCTAAGAATTGCAGCTTGTAGAGCTGCGTCGATGGTGACGGGGTGCACGACATAGTCAGAACCTCCTGTCTTAGCAACCGGAGGCACAATATGGGTAGCTCCGACAACCTCGCGCCGGTTTCGTCCTCCGTCAGTTCGAAGGCCGGTCAGGGATCGGAAATGCGGGCCGAAGCACAATCCTTCCTCATACCACTTCTTATACCACCGGTCGGTGGACCAAGCATCGAAGCCGTCCGTGTCTAATACCTTGATTCCCTCATGCTTTGTCTCAATTCCTCTCCGAGGGTCCGTGAGGCGGATACTCCCGGTACAGTGGACAGTGGTTTGACTGTTGGCCCACGATGAGATAGAGAAGTCGTGCCAGTGAACAGAAGCGTGCGCGTTGGATATCTTACGAAGGGACATGGTAGTGTGGAGTTCTACGTCCTTTGCCACAGAGTAGATATCTCGGTCTTCCTTGATGTTAAGCGCCGCGCTGATATTTACGTTTCGGAACTCGAAGGCAAGTTGAGATGCGGGCTTGCCCTTGGATCCCGTAACCTGCGACACAGCCTCGATGGCCAATGCCATGTATCCGGCAGCAGGGAAGACGATTTGGTCCTCCACCTTGTGGTCCGGCATCCACGGTATCTCTCCAAGGCGGACAATGTTGCGCCAGGTGTGATCGATGCCGTTGCCGGTGAGTGCTAGCGTTCCGAGAAGCTCGTGACGCAAGTGCTTGCGGTTTCTCATCTCAATACTAGCTCGGGGTTCACTCCAGAGCAAGTCCCCAGAGTGGTCCCATGGGTAGGGTGGAAGGTTATGGAGTATCCTTAAACCAAGTTCAGGCAGGCCATCCGCTTTCTCCCAATTAAGGGCGTGACCGTAAGTGAAAAGTATTCCAGCAAGGCTCTTCATACAAAAGTCTGCGTCTTCGTTCCTGACGAGTGTTGATGAATAGGGAAGGGCTTTCTCGTCCAGCTTGAGGCCGGTCCGGATCTGGTTGATGGGCCCCTTGAGTGCGGAGTGAGGGCCAATCTCAATGAGGTGGATCTTGTTGTTTCCAGCTGCTACTAGATTCGCCAAAGCGGAGCTGAACTGGACTGGCTGCTCGAGGTTTTGCCTCCAGTAAGCCGCCAAGCTGACGTCGCCGTCAAGTAGGCTAAGCTTCTTGGGGTCGTGACCGACGGACGAGAACATCTTCGCTTCAGTAGTTCCGTTCTTACTGCCCTCGCCGGCGAATAACGGTGTGAGAAGCTCTTCATATAATGGACCGATCTCCTCCATCATATGGGAGTGGTAAGCCCGCCCGCCGGTTTCCAACTTCCGTACGAACTTTTTCTGGTTCTCAAGCTCCTGCTTCAGCGCTTCGATGCCCTCCTGAGAACCGCTCAGAGTTACGCTTTCTGGGGAGTTGGCACAGGCGACACGCACTTCTCCTTGGAGTCCTTTGCTATCAATAAGGGCCTGGGCTGACTCGGGACCTATACCCGCTGCCATCATAGCACCCCGAGTGCGTAAGCCGCCCACTGCATAACCGCGGTAGTATGCGACTAGAATAGCTTTCGACCAGCTTATGAGGCCGGCGGCGTAGGCAGCCGCAATCTCTCCAGAAGAGTGGCCAACTACGGATGTAGGTTGGATACCCCAGGATCTTAGCAAGTCGACAAGCCCGATTTGGACTGCAGTACATATTGGCTGACTGCGCGTTACTTCATTGATGCGGCTATTTGGGCCGTCAAGCAGAGTCTGCTCGAGGGTCCAGGACGGAGTGTAAGGGGCAGGGAGGGCGTGGAGGACTTCATCGAGGCGACGGATAGTGTCGCGGAAGTGCTGACTGCGAACTAGCAGCTCTTTGGCCATGCCAGGGAATTGCGCTCCCTGGCCTGTAAACACAAAGGCGAAGGGTAGCTGGTTTGCAGGTTTGGCGGGTGCAGCCTCGGTCACCGTTATGGCCCCGGCTTCATGCTTCGCTACAAGGAAACTTCTGTGTCGCAAGTGGTCTCGACCTTTACTGAGTGTGTAAGCCAGACTTTGGAGGGCGGCTCCGTCAGCGCACAGAGTCGCACTGTTGGATATTTGCCTGATGAGCGTTTCCAGCGACTTCGATGATGCCGCCGACACAGGCAATACAACAAGCTTCTGCTCATCTAGTAGGCTTAAACCACTGATTGGAGAGAAATACTTTGTTTGGTAGTCCTGACCGAGGTAGCTTTCGGCTGATTCTAGAATAACGTGGGCGTTGGCGCCGCCATACCCGAACGAGTTGATACTGGCACGACGTAGCGCCCGAGGCCACTTCTCTACTTCAGTGGCGACTTTCAGATTCCGTTCCCCTAGAATCACTAATACAGATCTAAAGTCAGTCTTGATCGCCAAAAGCCCGAGGAGGCTTGAACTGGATAAATGAACCAGCCCGAGGTGACAGCCTTACACTTGGGGTTCAGTTTGACTATGCCTCGCGATGGGGGGATTTGGCCGTTCTCAAAGGACTTGACGACCTTGAGGATAGAAGTGAGGCCACTGGCTCCCTCGCTGTGACCGACATTGGTTTTCACCTATATTCCGTTAGTTTGCCGCGCTCCTCGAGATGCTTCGACATATCATGTGGCATTTCTCACCGATCCGATAAGTAATGGAGGCCCTTCGCGCGGCGAAAAGCACTTTCCGACGGCGTCCACCTCTATAGGGTCGCCCACCGGAGTGCCGGTGCCGTGACACTCGACATAATCCGTCCCCGCAAAGTCCAGGCCGGCATTCTGGTAAGCTTTGCGCATGACTACCTCTTGAAGCTTCCCGCTTGGCAGCGAGATCCCAGGGGTCCTCCCGCTCCTGTCGTTGGCTCATGTCAGGTTCAAGTCTCCTACACTTGGGTTTATGTCTTTCCCCTTCCTAGGAGTAATCACTTACGCGTTCACTGCACTACCGCGGATGATGGCTCGAATGGGGTTTCCATCTCTAAGTGCGGCCGATAAACGTTTTATATAAATAGCGTTGACTCCTTCGGCTCGACCATAACCGTCTGCTGCTACATCAAAAGTTCGGCATGTACCATTAGGTGAGAGAACGCCGCTCTTCGCTGCTGCGATATGTAGTTCAGGCGACATTATCATATTAGCGCTTGCGACGATGACACTATCACAATCGCCCGTCTTGAGAGCGTTGGTAGCCTGGTGGAGGGCGTAGATAGATGAAGAGCACGCAGTATCTATCGTATTGCTATACGAGAAAAGGTATCAGCAAAACCGGGTATTGGTATCTAAAAGAAGATACGCCGCGCGTAGAAGATGTGAGAGGCTGACCTTGGCCCGTGAAGGTTAAAGATATGGCTAATGCGATTGGACATGACAGTGGCGCCTGAACCAGTTGCAACATATCTGTGTAGGTAATCCGGGTCGCGTGTTTGAATGGGTTGGTAATCGACTGAAAAGTTGGCAACGAAGACGCCGGTGGTGGACCCGGAGACACTGTCCATAGTCACGCCAGCACTCGTGAGGCATTCGTATACAACCTCGAGCAATTTACGTTGTTGCGGATCCATATATGTAGCTTCTAGGTTATTAATGCCAAAAAAGGAATTGTCGAATTGTCGTAGGTCCTCGTTGATGAAATAACCTCCTGGCACGTTCGTGCTGCCACTACGGTTTGGGCTGGGGTGGTAGAAACCGCCGATGTTGTATCGTTCAGGTGGTACTGGCCCCTGAGCTGACTTTTGCTCAACTAGAAAGTCCCACAGATCTGAGGGGGAGCCGATGTCCCCCGGAAGACGACATGCTGCATTCTTGATTAGCTGGTCGTCTTATTTGCCGGCAAGATTCGAGGGGAGTGGGAAGCAATACCTATGCCCACAATGCAAGGAGGGTCGTCGCTGAAAGACGTGATACCACCAGTCCCCTCCTCTTCATGGTTGGTGAGCATTATGCTAGAGTTATCTCCAGAAGAAGAGCCCGAAGACCCAACGATAACGAGGTCAGAGCTGGACATGGCGAGTGAAGTTTGGTATGGGCTCCAGACACGGGATCGCAAAATATTGTTCCGCGTTCGCCTCTACATATATAACTAACGGGTTGGCTCGGTGTAGTAGAGCTACCAACGTCGGAGATCGAGGCCCTTATATATCATTATGCGATAACCAGTTCTCGGTCCAACGGGACATTATATATGCAGTCATACGAGTATTAGCTTGCAGGGCATGCATCTTCTGGGCGATAGAAAAGTAATAGCTTCTATATCCCGGTCTAGCTGCGGCGCGGCGGGCATATTGAAAATAGGAGACACCATTGAAGGATTACTGCGGCCACAGCTCGGAACGCCTTAGTTAGGAACACAGATCTTCATTACGATGTAGGCATGATATCGGCGTAACATAATCAGATTAAAACCTTGCGGTAGATCCCTTGGGATCTTTGAAAGCCCTGCATGATTTTGCTGCAGTTATAATATCAGCGTCGTCGTATAATGGTCTAAGCCACTGCCTCCGCTAGTTCGAATCCACAGTGACAACACGCAAAGATGAACAAGGCCGGCGTCATGTAAGGATCTCGACGCCGGTTCTCAGGAACTAATATCTAGGTAGACTTTAGAAACGATCTACGTGGCGCCGTTAAGATTATTACCTGCGTCTTTTATTCAACAGCAGCATCGGCACATTTCTGTCTTCATGTCTAACCCTCGGCGTTGCTATTCCTTTGGGATTATAATACAGTCAGGATGGGTAGTAGTTGACTAGGGATAGGGGTGCGACTATCCGATTATATTTGAAGATACCCCTGCCGTCAGTATATCTTGTATACTCTCTGGTTGATTATCATTGAATCACATTGCGTTGTAACTATATTAGGTACTATCCCGAAGGCTAAGGGCAAGGGGATACGCACAAGTAGAACCAATCTCGTAGGCTTTACCTATTTTTAATAAAGCCAATCGGCATAGAAATAACACGAGGACTTACGTATTATAATTATCCCTCGGATCGGATTGATACTCGCATGATTGAGACTTTGTCTAGTTAATCATTCCTCTCGCACAGTATGCCGGAGCATAAATTAAGCCACTTGTCAGCCTCGATAGCACGCAAGTCTTCTTTCCCTCACGACCCTGCCGCTAACATTAAAGCCTCATGAAAATGGAAATCTTCGGAAATGCCTTGGTTGTTGGTGGAGGTAAGTGCAATTCGGGGATCCTCCGAAGTACCCAACGCGGATACTTGATGATATTGACTGAAGGAATTCCCTTACAGCCAGCGGTATCGGAAGGGCTACCGCCATACTTCTTGCCAAAGACGGCGCCGCTGGAGTAATGGTCGCAGATTTAGCAATCAGCGCGGCAAGGGATGTTGTGGCCGAGTGTCGTGCCGTCGCTACAAACGCTCGTTTCCACGCCGAGGCAGTCGAGGTCGATGTGACCCAAGAGGATTCGGTTCGCCATGCTCTTGGTCAGATGGTTCGGATCTTCGGCCGGATCGACTACTGTGTGAATTGCGCCGGGGTGAGTCTCTCATACGCCACATAGGGCGACGGATTCTGCACCCAGAAACACCTCGGTGGGTGCTTGCTGACCTGCATGCGGTTCAGATCGGAGTTGAGCAGGCAGTTGACATCGCAGACACGTCGTCGGACGCGTTCCGGCGCTTCCTTGACGTCAATGCTACAGGGACCTTCCTAGTGACGCGGGAGGCTTCCATAGTGATGCGTTCTCAGAAACTCCTGCCCGCTTCGCCAACCTCTCCCGGCCGAGGACCAACAAGAGGCTCCATCGTTAACCTTGGTTCGGGATCCTCATTGATTGCCTCACCCGGGATTCTTCCTTATACTACGTCTAAGCATGCAGTGCTTGGTTTGACCAAGAACAGCGGTGAGTCTATCATTCCGAGCCACCGGCTAGTATCGTGAAGATATCGTGCTGACGCGAGTCACCTAAGCTCTTGATAACGCAGCTTACGGAATAAGGGTCAACTGTGTCTGCCCGTCCTGGACAGACACCCCCATGGTGCAGGCTGCCATAAACGGCACGGAGGATCTCGCCAAGTTAATAGCCGCTGCGGTGCCGATTGGTCGGATGGCCTTGCCGGAAGAAGTGGCGGACACCGTTGTGTTCTTGTGTAGTCCTAGATCAAGCTACATGACCGGCAGCAGCCTGGTTGTCGATGGCGGAACGACGCTTACGGCGTTGAGATAGTGCTTACATGTAGGTCTCAGCGGTAGTGATAGGTCAGACCGGGTCAGCCTCTGGGGACGCCCGCGTTACGCATTGAGGCAACACATCGAGGATCTACGATAGCCATGAATACAAGATTGTGTAGGGTCACATTTCGTGTATAGAGGCGGCACACTGCTGCAATACAACCGCCACCATGAAGAGCCAAGTAACAAATGAAAGCCGACATTATGGACCAGCATATCGCCCCAGCGACTTGTGTATTATACGAGGGTGGGATTTATATCTAGTTTGTCTCAAGACGCACAGACCGTCAGATTTTACTTTGTTCCTACAGGTTTATACGATGTAGATTGAAATTACCCGAATATCTAGGCTCTCGACCAGGAGAAGGGGAGTTATTCCCTCATCGATAGAATGCCGAGCAGGCATATAATAGGGATGAGAGATCCTGCGTGTAGAAACATTGAACAATAGCATATTATGAGGGTTGATATATGGATATTCGAACTTGGAAATTTGTAGCTGCATCTAAGGATACGAGTAAATGCTGCTGGAGTAGGGTATGTTACTCTGAATAATCCTGGTGTAGACAATGACTGTACATTCAACCAATTATACGTACTCAATCCCGTTTATTTTTAATTTCGGATTCGTACGCTTGCTTCAGCTTCCCCAGATCAAACATCCCCCACAGCATGGAGTCCTGTAGAGCCGTTGGTTATACGTCCGGAATCGAATAAAGCGGGAGAGCAGAGGGCGTACGTACCCAGACAGTTCGCCAGCCAAAGGTATCGAGGAAACGAATCATGCGAGTGAAGCTTCCATACCAAAACCACGCGCTAGGAGACGCTTTGAGGCTCTCAGCAACAACGTTTGTGGCGTACTGGAAGCGATCCGTAGCACCAGCTGCAAAGTGTATTAGCAAATTTCGGACGGTGGGAATGATGTTGTGGAGTAACCTACCTGGAGTTCGTGTGACGTGCAGTCGGAAATTCTCAGCCAGAGGAGAATAATAAGATCCTAGTCGTTCGACGTTAGCGAGAAACTGAGGGAGTCACCGTTCTAGGGGCAGACCTTCTGGGAGCGCCCTATGCGCGTCGTTCTTCAAGATGTTCGTGCTCACTTCCCCTGAGATGACCTTTCGGAAATATTCGTTAGCTTGTTACGATTTATTTACCGAACAAAAAGATCCTCCAGACTCACCGTGATGACCTTGACACTGATGTTGACACCGTTAGCCATGTAATACTAACGCAGATCCTGTTAGTGGAGGGACTTACTTGAAGGGCGACATCTCTACACGGAGGGTGTTCGACCAGTGATGGAGCGCGGCTTTAGTAGCATTGTACGATGCTAATAGACTACTTAGTGAAGAAACCATTGCCGCGTGCGAGGGCGGAGAGATATTGAGATCAGCTCTTACCTCCGTATAGATATGGTATGACTCCGCCAATAGACCCGATGTTCACGATGGCGCCGGCGGCTTTGATAATCATGCCATGGAAGTGATGCACCATGCGCATGGGCCCAAACACGTTGATATCGAACATCCGTTGCACGGCGACAACGTCGGTATCGATGGCTGTCATGGTGTATGCTATGCCACTAATACCTCGGAGTTATTACCCTCTGCGAGCACGAGGGTAGAATATGGCACGTACGCACAGTTCACGAGAACATCCAAGTATCCTCCCGTCAACTCTTGCACGCTAGCCTTCAATTGTGTGACCGAGGCCTCGACGGTAACGTCGAGAGGGAAGAAGGTAATGCCAGCCTTGGTCAGATGGTCGCTCGCCTCTGTGGGCAGTACCGTAGCTATGGCATGGACGCCGCGGCGTGTGTACTCGGTGACCAGTGCCTCGCCAATCCCGCCTTGGCCGCATCTATTCTGCCGTTAGCAAACGCGCGGGGAGGGGTGGAGGTGTACCAGTCACACACCCAGTGACGAGAGCATATTTGTGACTGCGAGCCATATCGACATACGCAACCCAGAAGCAAAATCGAATGTCGAGTATTAAAGTCGGTAATTTCGAGATGTCCAGGTCCTCAGAAAGGAGAGCATGAAGTAGTAGTAAATGGCAGAAGCCGCGTCATACGGCGAGTTAATGGCGCATAAGCACGTTTCCGTCTTCGATACATGGATATCCTCGGGATATTGGTTAAGCCATGATTACTCTGCTAGGAAGTTATTTCACTGAGCAGGTTCAAGTCTTGTCTACATGTCTGTGTTAATAGCATAACCAGAGCAGGGGAAAAGTCGGGAACGGGGAGGGAAAAAGAGGGAGTTGGGGGGGGGGTTCGGGAGCATAGCTTTCTGTTGGCGATACGCTCGATTTCGATCACACCCTATATGCTGCGGCTTACGAGCATTCCAATGATGGAGTGGTGTGTGATAAGCACACAAGAGCATTATGAACGCTGCAAGCCCCCGCGTTTCATGTTTACGAAAGGTCTTCACATCACCGCAGGTTGCCAACTGTCTATTTCTGTTCACCCCGAGTAGCATAATTCAATACCCGACACCGGTGTGGGGTTCTTGATATGTAGTAAAGCAGAGCCTCACCCCAGTCTTCGGGCGGAAAGGCGTAAGCTTGGGGCGCGGGATACCCCGATTCGGGTGAACGAAGGCGTGTGATAGAGAGTCCCGGCGTCGGAGGTAGTACGCACTCTGTAGTCGTACACGTGTGGGGTTGGTTGTCGCGATATTACGCGGTTCGACTAGACTTGAACCGCGCTGCCCCCGTCCCGATGCTTAGGTGGGCTTATTGTGTGGGGTTATCGTCTCGTCGGGACGGGACTGGGCTGTGACGGGGTGGCTCTGTGCATCCTGGTAGCCCTTGCGGTGATCATACAGGGTAATCGTACATCTGTGCTGACGGGGTATGTTGGCCAATCTTTCCATCTTACGGACAGTCTCAATGCAGCGTTGTGAGCAAATCAAAGACGGGGGGGACAGGGTGGACATGAATTGTCGGGTCGAATATGTTCTGTGATGAACGCAGATACGCATATAAGACAACACGGTGGATTTGCGGCAAGTGTGCTTACAGAATGCATGGAACAAACGGTTGGAACGACGGAATAACTCTGGCCCTCTTACGTCTCCCCGTCTCCGAGGCTCTAAGCGAACGTAAGACAAGCAGGCACTCGTCAGTCTGTCAGTCCAACATAGAGCCGACGTAGAAGCCACCTATCTCATTAACTACACTCTCGGTGCAGTAACGACTTAATGGATTGCTCTCGTTTGTTCACCAAGATCTTGAGCCAGTTAAGCCTGTACTATCCGCAACGCCGGCGCATACGATGTTCAGATCGTCAGGAATGCAGGTCGGGCGGTACGATAATACGTAGAATATGGACCCTTATCGTTAGAGTCGATCGTGGACAACAAAGCGGACGTCATCCCCGTCGCTCAAATAAGGTTCGGCTGCATTCGCAGAAGGAATCAGCCGACGCATAATACGCCATCTAATACGCCTCTCTGAGGAATAACGTATTAATTGGCTAAAAGTTCGTTGTCGTGATCGTTGATGAGGGTGTAAATGGCGGGATGGCTGCCAGTGCTAGTTGGAAAAAGTTATGACACAAGACCTAGGGCTTAATGGATGATGCTAGGACAACAATTACCTACGGCTTGCTACGATTCTGGGATTCGCCGGCTATGACATTCTGCACCGTAGCTTTCAATTAAATTATATGGACATTTCCCCAGCGAACTGCGAGACTATCGAGACGCACTCATATCCTGTATAACCTTAGATGCCCCGGCGAAGTTGAGCTCTTCCATGGTCTCCTCCCACAACTTCTCGCCGAACTCCTTGCCTTCTGCCGTGTACCAAAATTGCGGGTACCTGTTGACGGTCAGCACCTTGGCACTCAAGAGGCTCTGAAATTGTGACGCACGAAGAGGGTACTCACGGTTTGATAGCCCAGTCACTGACGAAACACCCGTGGCTCTCTTTGCCACGAACGAGAGCAGCGTCAAGATATGTAGTGGCTGCCGTGGCTGCCGGCCTGGCGATGAGAAACTGGCCAATCGCTATGATTTTGGTAACCAGCGTCGAGAACTCGCGGAAGAAGGCGGTGCCCCTAGTCGTGCCGGGGTTTGGCATGTTTACGAGGACATCATCGGGGTTGACGAACTCGGCCAGTTTGGTGAGGAAGAAGGTGAGCAGCACCTTAGACCTTCCGTACCAGAGAAACTGGCCGAAGCCTTCGGGGGTGTTGAAGTGCTGGAGCAGAGAACCTCTGGTCTCGACATCCACCCGATAGGCCAAGTCCGACCCGACCACGCAGATCACCGGCGGCCGCGGAGCCCCGGGGATCTTCTTGGCTTTGAGAACGGGCAGGAGGAGGGTGGTCAGAAGTGCGGTCGACAGGTAGTTCACTTGCATCGTAAGCTCGTGCCCCGTAGTGGCAGCAGTTCGATAGGAAATGTTCATCAGTGCGGCATTGAGAATTACGGCGTCAAGGCGCGGCAACGTCGCGCACTCATCCACGAATGCGCGAACAGAGTCGTAGGATTGCATGTCGAGGATCCAGACAGATACGGCGGCAGCGGGAAACTCTTTGCGCAGCTGTGCTGCCGCCGATTCCCCTTTGGACTGCGAGCGGACACCCATGATGAGATGAGAGAGCCCAAGGCTCAGGAGGTGTCGAGATGCCTCGAATCCTATGCCTACATTACTACCCGTGACGACGGCGACCTGATCCGTGAGTCGGATGCCCGGGGGCAACGGCTTCGGTGTGGCGAACTGTCGGAACAGAAAGCCAATAAACGTAGACTCGAACCAAGCTTGGCTCTCGAGCTCGGAGGACATGATGACTAGTCGCGATATCGAACATGCGGCACGACCGCGTCTAATGACTTACCTATCGGAGCAGTGTGCGGGCCTACCACCCTTTTCAATTCTCCTCACTCCAACTGCCCTCCATTTATAAGCACCTGTCTTTCGTTTTGTAATGGAGCCGGACGACCGTTTTTCTTAAAACGGAGCCATTAAAAAACCTAGGTAAATCATTTAATTACGGCGCCCCGCCAAGGGTCTGGACCGTGTAGATCACCTCTTCCCCTCTTTCTAAGCGTAACAAGGTATCAAGTCGGGGGCGTAAGGGAGAGGTTTGGCATAGGTATAGCGACAGAGCGTGCAGTAAAAAGCCGATGTCTACGGTGCACCATTAGTGCGTATCCGACAAAACGATTTTCGCGAATTGAAAATCGACCGAAACGTAAAAATGGGGCCACCTTATTGAGCTACTAAAAAAGTCATCAACTTCAATTATATATTATTAAATCATTTCAAGAGATATAATTAAATGGATTTTATATTTAAATAAACGAATGCTTAATTTATAGGTGTATTTAAGTTATATATTACGTAATATAATATTCAACGAATTGAAAGTAGTTTAAGATAGTTAATGTTATGAAAGTTATCAACTTTTATTATATATCATAGAGTTAATTTAAAAGATATAATGAAAATTATATAATATATAGATAGATGTATGCTTAATTTATAAGTTAATATAAATCATTTCTCATATAGAATAAGGTTTATAAAGAAAAACGTAACTAAAGTAGATTATTATAATAAAACTTACTAACTTTAACCTTATATTTATAGATTAATTTAAGCAATATAATTATATATATTTAGTCTTTTAATAGAAGAATGCTTGATATATAAATAAATATAGAGCATCATTTATATAATATAACGTTTATAAGTAAAAACGTAAATAAAATAAAACTATTTTAATAAAAGTTAAGAATTTTAACATTATATTATAAAGCTAACTAAAGAGATATAATGAAATAAATATAATAATTCAATAAACAGTTCATTAATGTATATATTATTACTTATATAATATAATATTTATAAATAAAGATTTAAATAAAGAAAAGGCTTTTAATAAAGGTTTCTAATTTTAATACTATATTAAAAGGTTAATTTTAATAATGAAATTAAATATATTAAATTTTTCATGTTTAAATAATCTATGTATAAATATATATATCATTTATATAATATATAATGATATATGTACGAATATATATATATATATATATATTTAAAAAGTACGATAATACTATTATTATTTTTATAATATAGTATAATATAATATTAATAAAAAGAATTTCATAAAACTTATAAATATCTATTATAGCTATCTTTAAGATAAGTATTATATAATATATTGATTTAAATGAAAGGCCTTTAGTAAAAATAACAGAAGTAAAAGTTAAATTGATAATTATATATTACATAGTAAATATTAAATTAGAAATATATGAATTTTTATAAAGTAAATATTAATATATATATATATATACATATAAACTATTTCTTTATTTCTTACATTAAATACTAAATTATTTTAATCATATCTCTTTAATTAACTTTATAATATATAATTAAAGCTAATAGCTTTCATTAAACCATTCATCTTTATTAATAGTTTTATCTTTAAATAATAAATTATATAAATAATAACTTATATTCAACCATTAATGAAGCCATCTATTATTTAAATATTAAACAAGGTTTATTATATCTCTTAAGTTAACTTAGAAATATAAGGTTAAAGTCAATGACTTTTATTATAATAATCCAGTTTAATTACGTTTTTCTTTATAAACCTTATATTATATAAATAATAATCTATATCTGTTTATAAGTTAGGTACTTCTCTATCTAAATATTAGATAGTTTTTATTCTATCTTTTAAATTAATCTATCAATATAAGGTTAAAGTTAGTAACTTTTATTATAATAATCTACTTTAGTTACGCTTTTCTTTATAAACCTTATTCCATATAAGGAATAATTTATAATTACTTATAAATTAAGTATTCATCTATTTAAATATTGAAAAATCACAATTATATCTTCTTTATTAACGTTATTATATATTATAAAAGTTAATAACTTTTATAATATCAACTGCTTTTAACTATCTATAATTCTTTAGATATTATATTACGTAACATATAACCTATATACCCCTATATATTAAGCATTCGTTTATTTAAATATAAAAAATTCGTTTAATTATATCTCTTTAATTGATTTAATACTATATAATTAAAGTTGATGACTTTTATGGTAGGTCAATAAGGTAGCCCCACTTTTACGTTTCGGTCGATTTTCAATTCGCGAAAACCGATTTTCGATTTCCGAAAATCGGTTTGTCGGATACGCACTAATGGTGCACCGTAGATGTCACCAAAAATCTGTTTCAGCCCAACGAGTTAAGGCCGAGAATCTTAGTGATCATAAGAGCCCTAAATGCAATAGCAAAAAATGGCGGCTGGAACTCTCCGCCATAAAGAATCAAACCGGATTACTAAGGCCTGCCCGCAGATATCTAAGATCTCTTAGACAAGGTGCTTAGGTTCTGGCACAAATGGCTTATTGCAGATTGGGCATACTGCCCAACGAATGCTACTAATAGTGAAACTGGCTATTCGCGCGCTCTTCCTGCGGGTTCGACGGCACGACCTAAATTCGAACAAGCTTGGTTATTACATTGCATTCGAGCGCACCTCGTCGTCAACATAATGTGCTTTCAACACTAAACTTATCTCCGCTGTCCTGATTTAGGCCCTCCGGGTGGAGAAATGCGAGCGAGCCCGGCCCACAACCGGTCAAGACGACAGCATGACCACCGGCAGGAGCTATTCAGCGATAACATTCCTTCGTATCCTGATAAGGCGAAACTGATTTCGAGGCGGATTCACCCAGACCGAAGGACGTGCGAAAAACCCTTAAATATTAACAGTTGTAGCATATATTTTCTATAATACAGCAAGGCAAGCTTAGCGGTCTGTTAAGGTAGTTTTATCAAGGTCGGAGGAATAAGGGCTTTAGAAGTCCGGTCATCTAATATCATCCCTCTTTAATATCTCCTGTTTAGCAACATCGAGGTCTGATCAAAACGCCCCACCGACTTTTACGATGAGTTTGTTGTCACCGGGGTTTCTTTTATAGGCATTATTTTGAGGTATCTCTTTCTGCGTTGACGGCCCGCGGGACATCTATATCTGGTAGGCTGTTTTCAGCCTGTCCATTGCGACGGTAAGCCTCTCGGGCTCCACGGCAAAGGAGACGCGAACCCAGCCTTTGAAATCGGGGGGCATATGATAGTCAGCGGCCGAGAACAAGAGGACGCCGGTCTTTTGATAGAAGGCCACCGCCGGGGCCTTGATGTACTGAGCACCTAGGTAGCCTATAACCTGGCCTACCGACATCGCTTATAGTACATACCTGTATATGGATATGTGCGCACAGGTATACTATTTGCTGTAACTGACAGCAGACCGGTGGCTTCGATGACCTGAAAGCAGTTCGGCGGTTCTGTTAGATTCTCCGTTTCGGAGGCCGAGAACCTGAGAATCACGGCCATCACAGCCCCTCTAAAGAACGAGAACGCCATGGTCACTGTACCTCACACTGAGCTGCTCCCTCCCGCGATCCGTATAAGCCCAATTAGAGTCTCGTCGCCGAGATATAGTATGGGCTAGAACGATCGTGGTGTTCTCTGTCGGTAAGGAAGGGAGGTGGTCTGGACGTTTTGTTTTTCAGCTGCCTTTCTTCTCAACAGGGGATGGAACTTTGGGGGCAAGGTGGGAGGATTTCACCTCGGTACCGTGCTTGGGAGATTTGTTGTAGGTACAGTATATGTGTAGCGTATCAGTCCTAAGCAAGTTCTCCACCGTGCCGATCTGGGGCCGTTAAATTCTAGATGCTCTATAGTCTTCCCCAATTATCATTCCCGCAGCGCTCTATGTATTATATACGAAACTACGTAGCAGTACAGTTCCGGCTGAGTTTCCGAATCATGCCCAAAAATAGGACCGGTGTAAATCAGATCCCGAAGCTCTCTTCTAAGCGCAATTCTCTATCACTCCCTTTCTAGGCTCTGCTTAGGCAAGATATATCCCTCGCTCGTATTGGATGTCGCCGCACCTGTCTTTGGGTTTCCCCGAGTCACGTGGTTTCGTCGTCGACTGTCATCATCGGGCAGCTTCTGGGACGGCGGGATGTCTGACGGCTGATGGGAGTGAGATCTTACCGATCGGAGTCTCAATATCGACGAGTCCAAGGTCTGCTTGACGAGTCTGGTAGCTAGTCCCACAAGCGGGTTCAGCGCGGGTATGCTTCTAATAATAATCGCGATGTTTCTCTCCATTCCGGACCACATAAGACCCAGGACGATGCTGAACGACATATCGGGCCCGGGGGCGGCAGGGATATGAAGCTGAGGGCCTGTCTCAACGATTCGTGTCATAGCAAACACTCCGGTCCTGTCCAGTAGTCAGTCCGCCAACCCGCCGGGATACCGCGGAGCTACACTCACAATGTGCCCAGATCTACCAAACCAAAGACGAGAACCTTGGTTCCATTCCGAAGTTGCAACTTGTGTAAGAAGAAGAGAAGTGAGGATGCCAGGGAAAAGGTCAGAGAAGGAAGAAAAGGCTAAGAGCAAGTTAGACCACGTGGATACTAGCGGCTACGGGCGGCTTTGCGAAGTTAGACGACTCAGCTCCTTGAAGAAGAGGAAATGCAAGTCTGGTATTCATGGTCCAGCATGTACCCGGGGTTAGAAGATCCCACGATTTTTCAGTCAGGTTGCACGCAACATAGAAGGTGATGATAACAACGGTGTTGACAACAAGGACCGAGATGCCTACGGTCCATAGCAAGACTCGGTGGAGGCGGTTCCCCGAGCCACGAAGCACTCGTATGTACGACACGACGATGGACAGCTTCGCAAAGCTCAAAGCATTTACGCAGAAGACTTGCGCGAGAAGACTGTAATATTGCTGATTTACCGCTTGTTCGTAAGTGAGGTACGTATGCCGGCCGAGACCATGATCCGTAGCCACGAAATCGATGATGGTGGCGAGAAGAGCCTGGACCTGCGAGGGCCGTGAGCCTTTACAGGGGACCACCAAGAATCCTGGACGGGGAGCACCCACCAATGCGAACACCATCAGGTAGTCGTCTCATCCTCTTTGAGTGTACTTCCAATGTGTGAAGCATCGAAGCGCGATCACGATAGCGGCACATATAAACGTCACTGTTGTGCCCACTTCCAGTTTCCAGCCGATATCGATGTCTCCATCAGGGGGAGGTTGAGGCCTTGCCGACATGGTAGAGCAGGAGACAGGCGCGGCAAGAAGTGGTCTTAGGAAGGGTAGACACTCACTGTGTGATGGCCGATTCAGTCGGAGAATCGCGTATCAGGATGCTAAGTCTCGGGGCTCCCATATTGAACGTGATGGCTTCGTATGGCCTCCTGCCTATTAATAATCACAGATCACACAGGGCTCAGAGAGGCGTTTTGCAGCTGAAAGAATTTCGGGGGAGAGGGGGGAGGGGGAGGGAGAATCTGGTTGCCATCGTCGAAGCCTCCTACCACTTCCTGCCGGTGGCGGACACTTCTCGCTGGGGCCCTACTAATACGTCTGAGACTGTGCTGTACCACTCACTCTCGCTTGGGTGCCGTTGGACAGAAAGCAGAAGGCGAGTGGCTTCAGCCATAGAGTTGTTTATTTCACGCATACTACGCGGGCGCACGGAGGCAGTGTCCAGATGTGGTGAGAAGCACGGATGAGGTCTATTACACGATTTCCTTGCTGCAATACAAGGCTGGCTTTGCGCCGCACCAGCACTGTATGCTTCTATTCTTATCATGATGAGAGGTAGGTAGGTAGGTAGGTAGCTTGCGCGCTGCCGCGAGGGGAGGGGGAGGGGGGAGGCGGTTCGGAGCACAAACTCCCCCCCCTTCCCATACCGCAGGATTCCCTCGTCGCATAAACTCTTCGTTTTCTTCCTGTTGTGGGTTCTCCAAACTGCCACGAGGGCGTCGCATTGGAAGTAAGGGGGATAAATACGAAGTTAAGTGCGAGCCTTATGTGGCGTGCTACACCATACGGGATTGAAAGAGAAGTCGGCCCGTCTGCCCCTACATTTTGGCGGAAACGGTGAGGTGGGACATGATTTTGGCACGTATCTCCTCCATAAGGCTTCTGTGTACCCAACACCCCGAGCCTGCCGACGTGTTGTTAGACAGTGTCGTGCCACAGCACTCGTACAGGTTCCCGTTCTCCAGCTGTCGGTAATCGGCGGGCTACTTTTTTTGAGAGAGAGAGAGAATATCACTTGGTAGCAAAAGCAAAGCTAAGGCTACTCTTAATGATAAGAACCTATGGAGCATTATGGCATTAAGCTCAGATACCCTTCCACGGGCGACCCCTTCACGGATGGCATGCCTGAGAAGGCCAGAGTTGTGCTTGTTCCCTTCAGGAAAATAACGATTGTTCGCTGAATTTATGTTGCCGCGGAACTGGTGTGCACTGCACAAGCTATAGAAAAGGGGTACTGCTCAGATGCTAACTTGGTGTGCCGACGCGGATACCCTCAGAGCTTTTCACCGAGTCAGTGGGAACTTTCAACCTTGCTGATGAGGTCTTCCAGCTGCTCAGCGACAAAAGGCGGGTTGTCCTTCTGGACAAAGTGCCCACACTTGGGTGCGATCAGCGGCCCCTTCGCCCTGTCCGGGTCGGTAAGACCGCAGAGCCCCTCGTTGTACTTCTCCCACATACTGTTTCTTCTTAGCGGAGCGAGCAATAGAGCAAGGGACAGGCGTTAACTTACGGTTGAGTATACATCGCGGCCATGCCTAAAGGAACCTTCAGCATAGCCGACTCCTCCTGGGAGAATTGTTCGAGCTCTTGACCCACGACGGTCACCCAAGGGCCTTTACCCGAAGTCTTCGATCCCTTCAGCTTGGGCTTAGATGGGTCGGGGAGGATGTTTCTGATCTCCCGCCGATCGAAGCCTTCGTTGTTTTTGGCGTCCGACGCAAATATCGTTGTCATCTTTGCGTAGGCGGCTTCGTACACACCGAGCGGGGTGTCCGGGGGTGCCATCTTCTCCAGATCGGAGGAAGGATCCTTCGGATTGGGCCAGATCTGGGCGTAGTCGGTGTTTCCCGGGTTGGAGTCGAGGAAGAGGATTCCTTCGACAATGGTAGGATATCTAGCTCAGACGCGAGCCGTTAGCAGCAACGCTAGCAATGTGGTATATAGGCTCGATGTCAGCGATCACCTGTCCGCATATCTTCGCGCCACGTGGGCTCCTATGCTGTTGTTAACGAAGACAATGCGGGAGCAGCGGTCTGGAGACAGAGTTTGAATCAACTCGTGAAGATCGTCGGTGACATCGTCTAGCGTGTGCGCGTAGCCGGGATCCTTGTTCGGCCAGCTTTCGCGCGGGTCTCTTGCCGAAGCGCCCTGGCCGTAGCGGTCGTACGTAAGTATCCACGGCTTCGGGGAGAGACTCGACTGCTGAACGAGGTCGATGGTCGGCTTCCAAACGCCCTGAGCGAGGCCGAGGCCGTTCAGACAGACGACAAGGAGACTGCTGGCGGCATCGCCTGGGAAGATCTCGTACGCCACTGGGGCGTCTGTCTTGGAAGGGAGGGCCACGGTAGGCATATTGTATCAGACAGATAGATGCCTTGAATAGGCCACGAAACGGGACTCGCTGTTGTTGCTGGTGGTTCTTCCGCTGATGATGAAAGGGAAGAAAATATGCCAAGGGAGTCCATTTTACCTTGAAAAAAAAAGCAGCTCCAGATGGTGGATTGCTCGGTATTAGCAGATCGTATCTCGGGACACTGTGATAGACACTGTGATAGGCGCGGAGTATAGAGCTAATGAGCCGCGACTACTCAGACCGGTTGGTAGCATAACGAAACTGACCGACTGCGCCGAAGCCAATTGAGCCTGACACTAATATGAATGTTTATTACTCTGTGGTCGCTTGATAGGGGTGCTGCCGCCCTGTGATTCAAGTTGTGACGCTGTGACGCGCTATGCTGTGACGGCCGCGTCGGCCGGCCAGGTAGCCGTCGTGGTTTGGCATCCCCCACCTCGCCGCCCTTCCGTCCTTTGCCGACAACTAGGCAGATAGCCAGCGCTACCCATTCTGCCTCTCGAGTTGTGTAATTCGACGTATCCCCCTCTCAGCATGGCCACTTATCAAAGGCATCCCAACCTATGGTTGGCTGAGATGCGAGGCTCCGTGTGGGGGGCGGAATCCGGCAAAGGGGCGACTCCTCAAGAGCGAAGAGCGAGGTGGTCGTGGACAGACAACCTGGCTACGGGTGAGACTCGCAGCAGGTATGGTCGGGTTACCTGACACCTCCGGCTGTCGAGACAGGCGGAATACTGCAGCTCCAAATCGCGAGACAGCGGGGGCCGGCACAGGATGTAGCACCACAATCCCGCTCGGGTAAGAAAAACAGGATTGCGGGAAGTTCGGCCGGTATCACACGGGGATGGAACCCTGCGCCAACAGTCAGGTTATAAGGGTCAGGAGGACAATATCGGGCATTAAGGCTATTACCTCGGCGACCTACTAAGGAAAGTCCTAAATAAGCTTCGGATAGCTTCGGTAGTAAGGTATAAAGGTATTAAGGTATAAAGGTACCTCTAAAATATATTAAAACGAAAAGAGAACGACGGATTAGGGAAAGGATAAGAACCTAAGAAACCTCCTATAAAATTATTAATTAAATTAAACCTATTTTAAGTATATCCCCTTATTATAAATAATTTTATATTACTCTTACCCTTATAACTTTATTATAAGTTAATAATAAGGAAAGCCTACGCCTAAGCCGGTATCGTACGCCTAAGCCGCTAACCCGGTACTATCGCTACTAAATTAACCTCGATCCTTTACTAAAGAACTTAAACCGTAGGCGTTCCCGCTCCCGCGAACTATTACCCTAAGACTAACGTCGGTTTTTATAGCGAAAGTAGCCTAGATAATAACTACGATTAACGAATTAAAAGCCGTAATAATAAAGTTAAAGGCTAAGGACGCCGAGCGATAGCGAAACTCTCCGGCGTCCTAGCTAGAACTAATCCCCGAACCGACCGATAAATTCCTCGTCGTATACTAACCCTAAGAATACGAAGTAATTATAACGGATATCCCGGAGATTATAAACTCGGGGGTAGTTATACGTAATCCTCCGTAGTAAATCGTAAATTTATATAAGTAAATAAAATAAGTATATTAAAGCCTAGCGATACTAGCTAACTAAGTCGATATAAAATACCGATAAAATACGATCCTAAAGAAATAATACGAATAACTACGGTAGCTTTATTAAACCGCTACGGGTATATAAGCTACCGGTATCCGAACTACGAAGATATAAATCCATAAGTTCTAGAAGTAAGTCGTAGAATAAAGTACCTACTTCGCTTAGAACGTATAAGAAACCGTAACTAAGTTTACCCGATAAAATAAAGTACGAACGGCCGTTATAAACTAACTTCGAAACGCCGCGTTATAAAACTAACGAGCCTTAACCTAGTTACGCGAAAAATATAATAAATTAATAACGGACGTTAGCTCCTAAGCTACGTAAAAGGATAAATAAATTAACGAGATCCTTAGTAAGAAATACCTTACTCCCGGGGCTATAAAGGAAAAAACCTAGCTAATTAAAGACGACCTTAAAGCTTACGCGGCTAATTTAATTAAGAAATACTAATAACGACGACTAAGTAATAAGCTAACGGATATTAAATCCATTATCGCCGGAACTAACTAGAGGATAAGGATACCTATTCCCGCGCCGGGTACCCGTATTACGATAACGTCTACCGGGAAATACTTTAATAATAAGGCTAGAATAAAGGAAATCATTTCCGACGGCGTACTTTAAAACGCCGCGGCTAAACGTATCGCCGCGCGTATAAAAGCCCGTTTCTAAAATACCGCGATAGGCGCCTTTATATTAAGAGAAGCCGGGTAAGGACTACCGTAACTACTATAGACCCCGCGGAACGCCTTAGGGAACCTAAGGAATTCCGATAATTCGAATAGCTTAAAATCTAAGGACCCGTAAAGGCCGCGACGCTTATTCGTCGCCCCTAAGGAACCTTAAGAGTCTCTCGACCCGGCCGAAAAACGTATAATCCGGACCTAGACTAAAGCTATAAATAATCGACGAAATATTACGATAATTATTAACCTAGTATACCTTATTAAGCCTACGGCTTATAACGGTAAAAACTTAGCTAAGTTCCGACCATAATAAATTAAGGTTAAATCCTACCTCGAAACTTACGAAGAAAGTTTTACCCGGGATATCTAAAAGATTAACTAAATAAAATCGATACTTACCGAAAAGGCCTAGCTTTAGCATTAATAACGAATAACCTAGGTAAAAAGGTTAATAGTCGTCGATATTTAGGTAGGATATTCCTAAGTATTTTAAAAGCGGTTTAAAGATCCCGCCGAACGATATCGTAACTCTAAGAAGATATAAGAACTTAAGTACTAAGGAAACGTCTCCTAATACCTTACCGAGCTTATAGATCTTAACGACGTCGTTTAATAATCCGGAACTACCTTTTAAAACTATATCGCCCGTACTTTACCCGATAAAATAATAAAACTAGTTTATTTATAACTAGATAATATTCCCGAAAGCGACGAAGCCTTCCTTAAAGTAATTAAGAAAGCCGGCTAAATTTACGAAAACATAATAGCTAACCTAGGAATTTCGAGAAAAGGAGGGTCTACTTCGTAAAAGGAGCATATAAAAGCGGATTAGTAACTACGGTAACCCGTAAAAGAAACTCGCTCCCGCTTAAGCTAACCGGTAAACGAACGTAAAGGTAAAAATAATAAGAAACCCGTACCGGCTAAGAACTTACGATAAATAAGTAATAAAAAGGCTTTAGCCGGGATTAATTAAACCGCTATCGACTAACGAAAGAAGGATAAAAAGACCTACTAAAGGTATAAAAGGAATAATTACTAAACCCTAGCTTATTTCGTAAAAAAGGACTTAGAAAAACGGAACTTACTTACGCTACTTAAAAAGGTCTTATCGGGAAAAAGAGGAAGGGAGAAGCCCGAACTACTACCTAATAAAAGGGCTAAGATCGATACTACCATACGATAGGAGGAAACTCTTCCCCGTATTATAAAGCTATCCGATTCCGATAAAGAGCGGGATTTTTAAACGCCCCCCGCAAGCGTTAACGGAAGAAAAGGGCGATAAAAATAACGTAAAGATTACGGCTACTAAACGGCCCGGAACGCTAGAAATAACGGAAATAATACTAATAGTAAAGAAACTACGAGTCCCTTAGCGTAACCTAAACGAGCTAAGGTTAGATAAACGGCCTATCCATACGATATAAATAAAATACTAAGGAAAGGAATACCCCTTACAAGTCCTACTAAATACCGGTAGCGAGGTACCCTTAATTAATACGGCTAAGGTTAAGTAGCTACGCCTTCTTATTAACTAACGCTCGAAACTAAGAACCCTAATAAGATTCGACGGCTCCGAAATCTCGTTAAAAAGGCTTTAATATACGAATAAAATAAAGCTCCGTAACTACGAATATATCTACCCCGTCGCTTGGAAAGTTAGTAAATTAAACGAAGAAGTCGACGCTATCCTACCCTAGTAATAAATAAAGGAATACCCTCCCTAGGGCTTATTTACGAAGGAACGATTATATTTTAACTTACCTAAATACCGGAACTACCGCCCCCGGCCGATCCGTATAGGAACTACGCGAGAAAAGGACGCTTTAGCGTAAGTACCCGAGTAATTCCGCGACTTCGTTCCTATTATAATTAAAGAAGCGGGGTAACGGTTCCCCGATCGGTAATTATAGGACTACGCTATCGAACTTCGTCTAAGGACTACTCCCCCGTAAGGACCCTTATATGTTATAAGTAGACGATAATTAAACGCCTTAAAACCATAACTCGACGAAATAATAGTTATAAGGAAAATCCGGAAATCTAAGGCCCCCTATAGCGTATTTATAATATTTATAAATAAGAAGAACCCGGGCGCCTTAAAACCGGTAGCTAACTACCGGGGGTTAAATAAAATTATAATACCTATCCGATACCCGATTCCGTTAATTAACGAATTATAAAACCTATTTTAAACGGCGTAATAATTTACTAAGATTAATTTAAAGTTTAGCTTTTATATAGTACGAATTAAGAAGGGCGACGAATAAAAAACCGCCTTTAAAACGTAATATAAGCTATACGAATATACGGTTATACCTATAGGGTTAATTAACGCCCTAGCTACCTTCCAAGTTATAATAAACCATATCTTCTACGACCTCTTAAACGTAGGAATTATTACTTATTTAAATAACGTTTTAATCTACGCCGATACGCTAGAAGAATATAATAAACTAATTAAAGAAGTCCTAAAACGGCTCATAAAAAACCATTTAGCGGTAGCCCTAAAGAAATATATCTAACGAACGTAAGACGTTAAGTTCTTAGGATATAATATAAGCCCTAAAGGTATTACTATATCTAAGAATAAAATAGAAGCTATCCTTAACTAGCGTACCCTAGCTATACTTAAAAACTCCTAAAGCTTTATCGGGTTCGCTAACTTCTACCGTAAATTCATACGTAACTTTTTAAGCATAACTAGGCTAATTATTAGCGCTAATAAAAGGAACCGCAAGCTATAGAAATAGGAAATCGAAATAGAAAAGGCCTTTTAGGAACTAAAAGAAACCTTTATAAAAGCCCCGGTACTTATATATTTCGATCCTAATTAAGTCCCGATCGTTAAAGCTAACGCTTCGGACTTCGTTATTTCGGCCGTTCTTTCGTAAAAAGACGAAAAAAAAAGACTAAAACCCGTAGCCTTTTTCTTTAAACGACTTACCCTAGCGGAAATAAATTACGAAATATATAATAAGGAATTACTAATAATCGTCGACGCATTCGAAAAGTAGCGATACTATCTCGAAAGTACTTAGCATTAAATAAAAGTATACTTAAACTACTAGAACCTAACGTACTTTACTACGGTAAAAGTACTAAATCGACGATAAGCCCGCTAAGCTTAATAGCTCTTCTCGTATTACTTTATAATATATTACCGCCTAGGAAAGTAAAATAAGAAGGCCGATATTTTATTTAAATTACTATAATATCGCCTTAAAAAAGGAAGAGCTAAGGACTAGCCGATAGCGACGGTCCTATAAGAAAAGCATTTTTTAAAATATTCGGGCTTACTTACGGTAATACTCTCTAGCGTACGACTAAGTAATATCCTAATACCCGCTTAAACCCTAGAGTTCGTTAAATAGGTTAAAACGGTAGCTACGTAAGACCTAGAGTATTAAGCCTAGTTAATTAAATTACTCGGTAAGGAGATAAAGCTCTAAGAAGGCCTTCTCTACCGACGGAACCGCCTCTAAATACCTAAGGACCTATAATAAGAAGTAACTAAATTAAAATACGATACTAAAGTAGCGGGATATATAAGTATAAATAAAACTATAGAACTTATTACTCGAAACTTTTAATAGCCTAACCTAGAAGTAATAGTTAGGGAATTCGTTAGGGGATATCGCGAGTACTAATAAAATAAGGTACCCCGATATACCCCGTTCGGATTACTATAGCCTATAAAACTATATTATCGACCATAATAAATAATCGCGATAGACTTTATTACGGACTTACCGATATTTAACGGCTACGATTTTATATAGGTTATTATAGATCCCTTTACTAAGATAACGTACTTTATTCCGTTAAAGAAAGACGGTAAAAAAGCGAAGGACTTAATACCTATCTTTATTCGTAATTACTAACGGCTATATAGGATCCCCTTAGATATTATTTCCGACCGAGACTTACGGTTTACCTCCTATATATAAAAGGATATTCTAAAGCTCCTAGAAATTAAGCCTAGAATAAGTACCGCCTTTTATCCTTAAATAAATAAGTAAACGAAAAGATTTAATTAAATCCTAGAAATATACTTACGCGCCTTCGTAAATTACGAAATAAGCGACTAGGAAAGCCTACTCCCTACTACCGAATTTACTTATAATAATATTACTTCGATAGCTACTAGTATATTATCCTTCTACGTTAACTACGAATAATACCTAGTAGTATATAATCTCCTATTAGGTATTCCTAAGAACCTAGGAAATAACCTTTATACTTATTAAATAACTAGGATATATAACGAAGCTAAGTAATATTTAGAAAAAGTACGGTAGCGGATAAAAGGATAGGTAGATAAATACCGAAAGAAAGAACCCCCTCTAAAAGTCGGATAGCTTATTATACTAAACGCCCGTAACATTAAAACCAAGCGCCTTATAAAGAAGATAAATAAAAAGATACTCGGTTCCTTTAAGATCTAAAAGATCGTCTCCCTTACCGCCGTAACTCTAATACTCCCGAAAGACTAACGTATTTATAATACCTTCTACGTATCCCTTATCGAACCTTACCGCGCTAGTAATTAAGAATTACCTAATCCTAACTAAGTCCTACGGAAAGTAGCCCCGATTAAGGTAGAAAATTACGAAGTAAATAAGGTACTAAATTCCGCTAGGACCGGAAAAGTTATTAAATATTTAATAAAGTAATAAGGATAGCCGGCTAAGCGCTACTAAACCTAGGAGCCGTAAAAATACTTTACTACCGAAAAAGCAAGAGAAGCTATTAAGTTATTCCATTAATAAAACCTTAATAAGCCCGCTAACTAACGAACCTAGGTACCTAACTAACGCTTAAAGACGAGCTTTTTTAATAAGGAAAGATATTATTATACGGGGATAGAATCCTACGCTAATAGTTAGGTCATAAAGGTTAAAAGGATAATATCAAGCATCAAGGCTATTACCTCGGCGACCTACTAAGGAAAGTCCTAAATAAGCTTCGGATAACTTCGGTAGTAAGGTATAAAGGTACTAAGGTATAAAGGTACCTCTAAGATATATTAAAACGAAAAGAGGACGACGGACTAGGGGAAGGACAAGGACCTAAGAGACCCCCTATAGAATTATTAATTAAATTAAACCTATTCTAAGCATATCCCCTTGTCACAGCCGGTAATGACCCCTTCGTTGTCCTAGAAGGCTGCGAGAGAGGCACTTACGCATGGAGTGTTACGGTTCATAGCATTGGTGACCTTCTAACAAAAGTGACGAGGGGCTGTACCTAGGTATGCCATGCTTACCGTACTGTGTATCGTACGAGGTGCGTTGAATCTAGGCCTATTAGTTAGCTAGTTCTTTAGAACTTCATCACGGCTTGCGAAATGTAATTGATCTCTGGCATGAGCATCGAGCATCGTGTTGTTGAGTATCGTGGTTCTAGAAACCACCCCGTTTCCGATGCTGGGAGAAGTTGTGAGTGCACAGCCAGAATGGCATACGCCGCCGCCTCGGTGCGGACAGCGTCTGCCGCCTGCGCTTCTGGATGAGATCGCGGCCCAAGATCCGGGGCGGGTGCTCTATTCGATCGCGAAGACGGATAATATGCAAGATGGCTTTCAAGATATAACCTACAAGACGATTGCAAATGCAGTCAATCGCTGTGCTCGCTGGCCCCAACAAACGCTCGGGACTGATAAGTCACGGGTCTTCTGTTACTTGGGACCTCTGGATCTACGATACGTCGTTCTCGTCATGGCTGCTCCCAAGGCGGGGCACACGGTAGGCCATCTTCCCGAGCATCAAGATTCCCCCCTGGCTGACGGTGAAGATACAGGGCCTTCTTCACCTCCCACCGGAACAGTCTCGAAGCTCACATATCATTGGTCAAACGGACCAGTTGTTCTGCCCTACTCCTCTCCGAAAAACCGCTTCCTGTTGCTCGGCACATTTTGGAAGACTGGCCGATGGAACAGGTCACGACCCCGGATTTGGACTTTTTTCTTGGCGAAGAGCTAGTAGAAGTCGTTCCGTTTCCCAAGACCTTCGAAGAAGTCAGAAATGAGCCGTTCTACATTCTTCATACGTCCGGGTCCACCGGCATCCCGAAGCCTGTGCCTATAACATACGGGTCGTATGGTGGTATGGATTCCCAGCTTCTGTTGCCGTCGCTCGGCCACAAACCGACGTTTTTGAGCTACGTCCGAGGGAAAAGGGTGTTCTTCGCTCTTCCGGTGTTCCACGCCGCCAGTCTCAACTGGACGATAGGACTCGCCTTGTTCGCCGGAGTGATATGCGTGCTGCCCCCTCCCATGCCGCTCACCGCTCATCTGGCCAGCCAAATTTTCCAGTATTCCCAATCCTACGGCGCCGTTATGGCACCCTCTCTTGTCGTCGACTGCTACAACAATGACACCTATTGCGTGAGGATGCTTCAGAGCCTGAAGTTCATCGTATATGGAGGCGGCATGTTGCCAGAGGAGGTCGGCGATGTCCTCTGCCATAGGATCAGACTGATGACTCTGATGGGATCTTGCGAGACGGCGTTGCTTCCTCATCAGATGCTTGACGACCCTCGGGACTGGGAGTACATTTCTCTGAGCCCATGTCTCGGTCATATATTCCGAAACGATCGCGACCGGTTGGGCAATCTAACCATCGTGAGACAGAGGAAGTACGAATCGCACCAAGGTGTCTTCTCGACGTTCCCGCAGAAGGAAGAGCATGCTATGGGCGATTTGTTCGAGCCTCATCCCCTCAAACCAGGGCTGTGGCGCTTCCGCGGAAGGGCAGACGATATCATCTCTTTCACCACGGCGGAGAAGCTAAATCCCTCCACGATGGAGAGTATCATTCAGGCGAACCCGCGTGTCAAGTCGGCAGTCATTGGAGGTCAAGGCCAGTTCCAGGCGTCCCTCCTCCTCGAACCACGTGAGTATCCGAGGAACGCCGCAGAAGAGCAGACTTTCCTCGACCAGGTGTGGCCAAGCATTGTTCAGGCCAACCGCGACTGTCCCGCCCACGGCCGAATCATGAGGGGTTTCGTGATGCTGACAGACCCGGCGAAGCCTCTCCCCCGCGCGAGTAAGGATACCGTGCAACGCCATGCGGTTTTCAAGCTGTACGTGGCGGAGTGGGGGTCCCTATACGAGCGCCAGGCTCGGTTGAATCCGACTTCGAAGGGGCCTATGGTGCCTTCGTCAGCCCCCCCGGGAAAGCCTCACGGCAACCCTGGCGAAGCAGATGACGGTTCCGTCTTGTCTGATAAGATGGCCTCCGCAATTGGGGCTATCGTTGAGCGGAAAATTTCGGCAGCTCTCGACCGGTTTGCATCTGCACTGCTGGCAGCCGCCAGTCAGCTCTATTCTATGAGCTCTTCGGTCTCCGACTCTGCTCCACAGGAAACACGGTCTCCGGCAGGGGGAGTAGCCTGTTCAGAGGGAATTACCAATGGCGTCGTCAGTGCTCCAAGTACGTTGAGCGCTCATGCCGCCCCCCGTGACCACGATTCCAAGAAGCGAGCTAGTGGACGACTGCGCCAGATAATCTACGATACACTCGCTGAGAATGTTGAGGTTGACGACCTTGAGGATGGTACCGATCTGATTGAATTTAGGCTTGATAGCCTTCAAATCGTCTCCCTCCTGAATGCGATCAACGCGTTCATTGTTAGGTCCGAGCAGCCAGTGGACCTCGTTCAGATCGAAGCCATCTACTCGAACCCTACCGTCGCGAAGTTGGTAGCAGCAGTTGTTGAGTAATGAAGGTTTCGGCAATAATCTCACCACAGTGGGTATTCATTCAATGAAACCGGCATACCTTTATCCAGTTGTAAATCCCGAATACTTGCAGCGTGCGCCTATGAGACTTACCACCAGGATAAATTAGCCGCACTTCCTTGTATGCCTCTCCCGCCGGGTTCATTATAACCGCTCCCTTGCTCAACTTCCAGATCTTTAAACACCCAAGACAAACAATAAGTGTACAGGCAACCTACCTTTAAATCATACAGCTTAGCCACCGAGGCGAGTCTGTTTGCCTCACCTTGCCAGCGTAGTAGGGAATACTCCGCTCCTCGGGCGGACGGGGCCCTAGCGTCGATCGTCCTCTAAAGCAATTCCGTTATTGATGACCCTTACCGTGTCCGTATAGTACACCAGCTCTACCAATCCGAGATACATGGGGACCATATTCAGACCCGAATCTTGTCTCGTCGCTGTGTTCCCTCCGGCCAATCTATGAGAATCCTACTTTGTTTGCTATAATCGGAGTAGATTACGTTTCCTCTCCTCCTCCGCTTCGATCTTTTCGTCAATTAAATACAGTTTGGTACTACTACTTATTTAAAGAGCCGCCGGGCGGTAGCGCTAAGGTGGCTAGGGCTAGCTGTAGCCATCTTTTGCCTTACAGGGAATTATTAACGTCTTAGGCAATAATTATGGGAGGCCTCTAATACTTCGTATATACCTGGGCACAAACCGTGCAAAACCCGGGCGAGGGATACTCCACGGCTCATCTTACTGATGACTGTTCTTGGGCGGCTGATGCAATCCGCCGGTGCTTTTGGCAAATGTGATTGTTACAGCTACCACCGTTTCAAGCTGATCATATTCGCATTGGTCAGTGGGAGAGGCGTTGATCTTTGCGAGGTAATGCAATTTCCGCCGGTTCGTTCGCCGCTGCACGAGAATCGCCGCTTCGCCTCTGGATAGACGATTGTAGACAGCTCCCGGATAAATACCTATTATATAATACCATCTAAACATAATCTCCTTCCTCCCAGCTTCTCTTCTCCACCTCAAACTCTTTCGAGAAGTCCCCGAAGGCCCTAAAAGTCTCATGCATCACGTTGCGCCATCGTTGCGTATATCTAAATCCTTCAAACAAGGCTTTTGTATAGTCCCAATATTCGGGATAATAACCGGAGTTTTCCCAATCGACAATCCCCATGACCCTCCAGCCCCTAGTCCCATCCGGCCTAGTGACTTGGTCAACCAAGATATTCCGCGAATTCAAATCTGCATGCGTGAAGACAATCTTGTGCCCTCTGCGACTTGGCTCATCCGGGTTACGCAGCAACTGGCTAAAGCTCGCCTCGTCCACGAACGGTCCCACAGGATTTCCACCCTGGATGCGAGTGTCTCTGCAAGGTCCACCCAAAGTATTACAAATGGCATATTCCGGGCTAACGGCCTTAGGGATGGCTCGAAGTTGGGTCAGGTAGTCTTGCATTTGAGCAACAAAATCGGCGGCGTCTTCGTCCGATAGCATTTCCCGGCAATAGGAAAGTGGAACACCAGGTATGCGGGTTGTGAGAAGGTACGCGTCGCGACTATACAAGCCGTCTTCTGATTCTGTCGGTTTGGAGACTATGTCAAGCGGTCGGGGAACAGGAATCGAAGTATACTGGCGGACCATTTGTATGGCATTGAACTCGTTGTGTAAGCCATCGGGGTCCCCCAAATACTTCAGGTACAGTCCGAACGGGAGTCTTTGAACGAGGCAGAAGGGGCCGGGCGCTCCATAAATGCGACGTCCCACCTTTTGCAACAGCCTGTAAGTCGCTATTCGGGCCCTAGCCGGGACTGTGCGCCAGGCTGCGAGGCAGATGCTGTTGAAAAATTCCATCAGGGAGAAACCGTGGCTTTGACCAAACTGCCGATTTGTAATTTGCTGATTTGCTAGAACGGTCGTAGGGGGTGGTCCAATGCGCTTGTTCAAGGATGCATATTTAGCAACATCGAGCCACCGAATGCTCGGGGCAAGTCGCGCGTGGGTTCCCACAAAACGTGCATCAACCTTCTTGGTCCCGGATCGAGAGTGATCACCCAAAAGCGGATAAGAGCCGTCGAGATCGATGGGGTTTGCCAGGCTGCCGATGGATATTGGTTGGACCTCATACTATTTGGTAGTATATCAGCATGAAATAAGGAATATATGCGGCGTTGATTATAACCCACTTCAATCATTGACGGTTGTATTCTATTTAACCTCAGAAGGCCCCGGGAAAAGGCATCAGCGGCTGATTTTCTGACGAGCCAGTGAGTATAATACGGGCTCATGTCCCCGGGGTTTCGAGTATGACTGAGCCACCAGTCACGATATGGCGGGGTAAAGAAAGCGCCGAGCATATCGAAGATTCGGGGCTAAGAGGGCACGAGTGAATCTGTGTTTTTATTGTATCGTAACCGTCCGGGATGATTGCACGTACCTCGGGTTCAGTCAAATTAGAGGGCACTGGAAGGATTGGAACAACGACCAGCGGATCCCAGAAATGGCCTGCTTTGCCTGTAATGCAACACTTGAATCCATCTCGCTTGGTAATGGCAAGCTGAGTGGAAGCGTCGGGTGCGGGCGCGGGAGAGCCATGAAGAGAGACTGGAGCGCTCGTTAACAATATCGAAGAATAGGGGACGACGCAATACATGTAGATGCCATACAAGATTCGACAATATAGGCCCAGTCAGAGACGAGTGAAAGAAGATCGGCTTCTCGGTCAGGACTAGTCTGACACGTCCACAGAACGTGTTGGGCGGCCAGCCTCGGGCTGAGAGCCTCCGTGACGAAGGATGAGAGCAATGGGCCAGATGGATGAGATAACCCGGCGTTCTCAATGAGCACCAAGGCCTCTTGAACACCTCCCTGAGAATTGGAGGCCATAGATAAAGCGATTGTGAAGCTGCAGTGATGTTGGGCAAAGTTTTCTTCCTCCGCCCGACGTTTGACCACGTGGGGGAATGGTCAGTGCTTTAATAATGGCGATCTCATTGGCTGGCTGGTCAGCAGAAGTACGGAGTCGCATAGCTACAACTGGGAAAAAACTCCACTTTTCGGTCGAACGCCCCAGTTTTATCGTCTACACATACGCCCCCAATAGGAGGAGGTATGTATGTTTGATGTAAGTCCCCGATAGCTTCATATCGTATTCGTAGTAGCTTGTATATATACGAATAGAGTTATAGGCTACCGAGCTACCCCTTCGCGAGCCGGGTATTTTATATAGGTTTATATATAAACGATTTATTACCGTAAAAAACCGGAAAAAAATCGGAAAATTCGGAAATTTACTTACGTAATTAATTAGCTTAATTAGATTAATATATAAACTTTTCGGATTTTTTACTAAGTAATATAAGGAATTATTTAAGATTTAAGGGGTTATAAACCTATATTAATAATTTACTATATAATTTATTAATAAATCTATTAACTATACTTTATATCGGCCTCTTAAGTTATTTCTTTTACGGTAATAAAGTAGGTCTATTACCTAATCCTTTATAATATAGATAAAATAATAATTAAGATTACGTAACTTTTTTTTTTAAATTAATTAAGTCTTAAAAACGTTAATTTTTAGTATTCTTTTTTAGAACCTCTTTATATAAAAAAAGAAGACAGTTAGAAAGGTAAAATTCTTACTATAAAAACAGGTACGATTTTAAAAAGTTTTAACCTTTTTAAAAACGTAGTTTTCTTAAAATAATAAATTAAATAAAAATGAAAATAAAGAATAAAAATAAGATTACTTAATACTAGCCATTTTCTATTTATAAAATAAAGTATTAGGTAATAGACCTACTTCATTACTATAAAAAATTAAGTAAATATATCGATATAAGTATAGTTAATAAGGTTATTAATAAATTATATAGTAAATTATTAATATAGTTTTAAAACCCCTTAAATCGTATATAGTTTCTTATATTACTAAGTAAAAAATCCGAAGAGTTTATATATTAATTTAACTAAGCTAATTAATTACGTAAGCAAATTTCCGATTTTTCCGATTTTTTTTCCGGTTTTTTACGGTGATAAATCGTTTATATATAAACCTATATAAAATACCTACTCGCGAAGGGGTAGTCTAGCTTACCTATTGGCCGACCCAACCAGAGGGTAGCTCCTTCCCTACGTATAATTGAATATTCAACCTGCACCTTCCTACCTACCACACCCCTAGGGTGTACGTACCGAAAAGTGGAGTTTTTTCCCAGTTGTAGCTATGCGACTCCGTACAGAAGAGCGCAACCCTAAATAACACGCCTAGCTCTAGTCGCTCTTTTTCCTTTCCTAGGTAGGAAAATCGGGTTATCTCATGTTAGGTTTTGTCTGCGATCTTGGCGGAAAGAGTTGCTAGCTCATGGAGCGCGAGATAATGGCGGTAGAGGGGGGTTTCTTTTATGCTTCGAAAGCTACCGGGGGAATAGTGACCGACCACTACAATATTTTCCTGTTCTCAAGGGTTTAATCCAGATTAGAATCAAATTTCGTCAGCTTTACTTACCTCCCGCTTCTTTCATATGTCTAGCTTGGAAGATCTCCCAAGACGTGTCCGCCGAATTGGCGCTAAGATCATGGCGCTCGGCCCGAACCGCATGCCGTAGTCCGCACTCTGATTTGCTTTGGGACAGGACGGAGGAGTTGACAAGCCGATCTGCACCACGCTGTATGGTATTAAAAACTGTCGTTTTCCTGCAAATACCTTCGTGGATACTTTAAGGTTATAACCAAAGAACCATGAAATAGTGTCAGGATAGGCCGGAGCGGTAGTACGAGCTCGGACGTAGGGCGGTGAACCATGGTAGTATGTGATGATAACCGTTATCATGTGATACGTGAGAGGAGCCCTTTTCTGCTGTTACCAAAGATGGATTTGCTATTTTCTGATCATATTTTCTTTGCCTTTGGAGGGGCACTGCTTGTCGTAGAGCAGTGAGGGTGGCCTCGGTCGGTACCCAGCCAATCCTGATCGTCTGTCTCTGGACCTCCCGACGCAGCCGATGGTTGTGGACAGACAGCCCTGTCCTTGACGTACAAATAGGCACTAAAATTACTCAAATCCCCCTCAGCGTTGATTTTTCCCACTTAGTATGTGTCAAACTGCGAGATCTAGGTAATATCCTCGTCACCATCTGGGCTCGGGCGGATATTGGATTTCTTTGCGAAAGAGATCGTATTATAGCGGTGGCCTCAAGTATACGATAATGTTGTCATGCACAGCCCAAGATGTCACACTCGTGCTTCGGTGTACTGGCGAGGAAGGCGATTGGACTTTGATTTAGAAACCTAACCAACGCTTCGTCAAGAACGAGTGCCATACAGAGAACATTGCTAAAATTTACCCAGCTTCCTTTAGACTCTATTACGACAAGTCCATTGCTTCGAACGAGATCTGGGTTTGCGCCGAGGAGTTTGTGTCCGGCCTCTGCGTGAGAAGAACGGAGCTCAGGAACTCTACAGCATCATCTATCCCGGCCGGCGAGTTGAACCAATGCCCCCCTTCGGAATATTCCTTCCATACAACCTGTGCCCCAAATCTCCGCAGCGTATCTCGTAAATTCCGACCGCCTTCTACCAATACAAGAAGATCATCGGAACAATGCTCGAGCAATACAGGGGTATTGCGGATAACCTCATCGTTATCAGGGGTGGCTTCCAAGCCAAGCACACTTCTGGTCTCCGTGAGCGTCCTTCCAGGGAACGGCATCCGGCATGAGAAGCCGAGGAAGGCGCCGAGACGACGCATCCCATTTTGACCCGTAGTCAGATTCAGATTCAGGAGCGTGTGCACGTTTGTCGCAGCGCCTTGGCTGATCCCAGCTAACACAAGGCAATCCCACTGGTCGCCTAAGATAGCAGCCTCGCGCTCAAGAATAACCCCCAAGCTCGCAACACTCTCCCGCAGGCCTATCGCTTGCAGGTCTTCTTGCTCCGAGAAGTCGGCAACGTTCCAGATATCGAACCACTGCGTCATTGTCTGCCTGGGAGATGCCGCGCACGCCCGTATCTTGGCCTGTGGGAACACCCAGCGGAAAGAAGGGAAGGTGTCCAGAAGTGTCCGGTTGCGCGAGTCGCGTGAGTGATCTAGTGATGATATGAAGTTTTGGGTATTGTCTCCACGCCCATGCAAGAACACCACCGTGTGTGTATGAGGTACCGTGGGAGGAATTATTCTAACGGAAAGATCCATGGTACAGGATCACGGCGAAATGGGGTCGCGCCGGTGGTCAATCTCAGATGCCGCGTCGAGTCGCGTTTTCATGGACTGCACTGGCACGTCTGGACCGAGATCCCCGTTCGCTGAGGGATGCTCTCCGTGGCTCTGGGGAGGCACTGTGCCTGATGGGATGTTCTTCCCAGCCTCCAGGAACGTTGACACGTATACCCACACCCGTGCTTGCAACAACCTCCGGCAGCTTTCTTGCAAGGCCTTGGAAAGACTCACGCAGAGTGGCGGCCTGCGTCTTAGAAACACCGTCGTTTGTGATGAGGAGCGCGCCAAAGCGTGAAAGAGGGAGGAATTTTCTATCGGCACCTAAGCTGGTTGACAGAAGCCTGTTGGGAGCTACCAGTTCGAGGTGATCTTCCGACTCCGCGCCAACTGCTTTTAGGGAGCAGGTCGCGGGGGCAGCCAAGAACGATTGGCCGTTGTCGGCTGTATGTACGTGTAGTGGAGTTTGTGAGAATCATCCAATAAAGTTGGCAGAGATGGCACCCCGGGCACCTACTATATAGGTTTTTGCTAAGAGCTTGTCAGCATCCCGTGGCGGAGCTGCGACACCCGGACAGCCAGCATGAAGCAGAAGGAGTCACGATAATAAGACCATTGAGGAAAACGATTCCTATTCTGAGCCATCTTATTTAATATCTATTCAATCTTTCGTATCGTAGTATCGTTTATCGGTCGTTGATCTAATTAGTACGTCTGCGATCAGGTCTATAGATATAATAGAGTGTGTATTGGTTACCTTACATATAAATAATACTCATCGGAAAGGCTACGTGGCCTAGTCCCACCACACTGCTACGATAATTAATGTAAATCCTATGTAGAATTAATTATAACAAACCAAAGTACGTAGAGTAATTTGATTTAATTCATCAATCTATATACGATATTATAAAGCTATGATTCTACCCCCTTTCAGTAGGTCGTCCAACCGGGATTTTATACTCCGAATGTTCCTATACAGCTTATATCTATATATTTCTTATTCCGCGAATATCCGCGCTTATTTAGGACTTTTTTGTTGGTAGCTCGCCAGCCCGGCGACCTTACTGCTTTACTCCTATAACCCCTGCTTGATGTTGTCCTTCTGACCTTTGTATTGGCACTGGGGTGCATCCCCGTGTAATGCCAAGTATAAGTAAGACAGTCCTACTCTATGTCATTCTGCTATAGATCAAGGGGCGGCCGGGTTCTCACGGCAGAACAGCCGAGACTGCTACGGCGAAGGACTGTCTGTTAGCCGTGAAGGGACAACCCCATACGTTCCTTGCTGCGAGCAATGTGGAGCTATGGCGGAGGGTAGGAGAGGGTTCTCCATGGCTTCATTTCTTCATTCTGGGGATTGCAGGATAGACGTTACCTATAACGACAGGCTAGACAACTATACTATGCTTAACGAAACAGGCGCTGACACAGGTGGCTATGCGACAATAGAACATACCTGCGGCTATCGCGCCGCGGTCTAACCCTAATAGCTCGTTGACGGTGTTCTTCTAGATAGATAGCAGGTAGCCAACTCTCGACTTTGCCCACTAATAGTCTTCTGATTGTGCGTCAATGTCGACGCAGTCTCAATTCCGATACTCATGCCGGCGCGCTCATGATACTATGGAGATTGGTAGCATATTGTAAAGCTAGCATCCGCGATATATTGTCACAATCATAGAGACGTAGGAACGAGGTTCTCCGAGGAAGGATGCCCCAGCCCAGTAGCCAGCTTATTTGTATATTATTGACGGGTATACAGCGTGACAATCTCTCATTTACATTAGTTATATACGCCGTATCCACAATCACTTTCCCAACGCGACTTCATTCTCCACTTGGTGCATATTGATCTAAGGATAGTATAGGCCTAGTTACCTTTGACAGTTATTAAACCTTGTGCGTTGCGTGCCAATAGTTGGAACAACAATGTAATGATAGAACGAGGCCTAATTCGACCGTGTTTTCTTCCAGTGCAATGGTACCGGTGGAATTGGTTATAACTAAATGTACAAAAGAATCGTATACCATCACCCTTGCGGGAGCACATCTCGTCTATAATATATCCCTAGTCTACGTGTAAGCCAGTATGGGTTTAGACACCTGGTCTTTGATAATAAATGGCCACCCCTATGCAGGTATACTCCTTTAAAGAGCCGCCGCAAGTGGTGTACTAAGGGTATTTAGTGGGAAGGCCGTTGTTGAAGCTGAAGCGGTGACTCGGATCCCAGGTCTTCTTCAGCTTTGCCAGGCGTGGCAACTTCTCCTTCCCGTAGATTTGCTCTATCTTCTCGTCGCCGCGCGCATAATTGAGGAAAACAGAGAGCTCGGGATAGCCAGACGTGGCTGCGAGGTCTCTGCGGAGCTCCTGTCCCAGAGCCATCGCCGCCGTGGCCGTCTCGTCGTCTCCCTCGTCCCATAGCATGTTGGGGTTGCTACTGCCTGTCAGTCTTTTGTTTGAACGAGCGAACAGATTTGGAGGAGGAGGCTCCTTACATGTATCCAGTTGCGTCTCTCCAAGGCCATGCGGTCTCCTCCTGGGCCACAGCCGCCATGGCCTGGTTTGGGAAGAACTCGAACTGGAGGATACTGTTCCGGCCGCCGGGGTACTGCTCAAAGAACTCAGCCATCTTACCAAATGACTCCTGGTAGCTGGCTGCAGAATAGCTCTTCAAATTCAGGCTGTAAAGATCCCGGATAATGTTCCCTTGGCAAACAGACTCGACGATACCGCCAAAAGTTTCGGCCACGATCCTGTTGTATTTGAGAACCTCGATGCTCGAGACGGGGGGATTGAGGTCGGTGAATGGCTTTAGAGCTCTCCGTCCCTCTTCCTCTGGCCCCAAGTATACCCAATTCACAGACAATTGGGTCTAACAGTAGAGATTAGTCTCACGATGCGCTGGAAAAGCCTTGATTCAAGGTAATGGCCACATACCTCGTTCGTGGTCGAGTTCCAGCCTATGATTGAAATTGAGGCCAGCTCCGCGGGCAGCCTATCATTCAGAGACTGTACAGTCTCGAAAAAGTCGAGACTCTGGTTGGCCGGGAAGATGAACTCCGCCATCAAGACATCGCCGTTGTTAGCCAGGGGTTGCACCTGGTAAGTAGCGGAGGTAACGATGCCGAAGTTTGCCCCTGCTCCCCTGAGTCCCCAGAATAAATCTGAATACGATTCCTTGGACACCTCGATCAGATCTCCCTTGGCCGTAACCATGTTCACAGAAAGCAGCGCGTCTAAAACCAGGCCGTAGACACCCTGAAAGCGCCCAACACCACCACCGAGGGTGACACCGATCAAACTAGGGCACGGGCAAGTGCCAGTTTCTAATTTATAACAGAAACGGTTAGCTGTGATAACTACTGTTAAGCATAGCAGTGGGTAACTCACGGATTTCGAACCCAGCTTCGTACAAGGGATCGAAGACTTCGCCGATGGTGATGCCGGCCCCGACAGTGATAGTCTGAGCAGTTGTGTTCAACTCAAGCCTCTTCAACTGGCTTAGGTCGATCGCTAAGCCATTCTGTAGGTCTCCTAGGGTAGTAGTATACCCGTGGCGCCCCCCTGATGCAAGGAATGGAATGTTTCGAGATGTCGCAAGTTTTACCCGCAGTACAGTTAGCTCTATGGGGTTCGGGGGCGAGCTCCTCCTCATGTTAACCTAGTTTACATACAACTTGTCTGACATCTTGCTCGGACGCCGGGCTAACGGCAGCAGTATAGCTTGGTGGCCGAAACACCGTCCATCGCTCCGTAGCGTTGAGAAACTCATCAGAGCCTTGAAACGAGATTACCGTATCGCTTGCCCAAGATATGGACGGGTCCGTTAGGATAGGTCTCAGATCGGTGAGATTGCTACTGAGCGCCTCGATTCCACCGACTGAAAATGCGAGCCCGAGGAGCACCGGGGTCAGCTTCGAGGCCGCAAAGGCCTTTTTATAGGCCATGTTGAGAAGTACGTCGAGCGAACACTAGGGCTAGTCAACGAAGATGATTGCCTGCGTGTATTTCTTGCGATGAATAGCGATAGGGAGCTGAGACGACGAGTCCGCATTATATATCTATTCCTCAACCCCAAAGCGACTCTTGAAGACGGCTCCGCCTCCCGCCCATCGACAGGAAAATGCCCCTAAGTAGCATCGATAGTCCCATGACAGGAGGTTCGCCTCACATTCCTTCAGCTAATCGCCACCAAAGCCTGCCTTGCCGCTCGAGTGGGCCCAGGAAAAGCTCGGCAAGAAACATATCACGATTCTTACAATCGCGGTCAGGTCCAACACCAGGTATCCCTAGGTGGACTTAACGAACACGCGAGCGGCGCAGAGCTCTGCCACAAACGGGCCAGGACAGCCGTTCACATAAGCTGACCATGGGGCTCAGAATCGAGGGTATTGAGCACCTAAAAATAGGACATGATTTTCCATCGCACGTGCCGGGGCTACAGCTGAGGCGCTAGCTGAGGTTCTCGTCCCCACAAGACCGACGGTGCGTTAGGGAGCACTGCTGAACGTTCGGTGTAGGCCGTAGTTCATGGCTATTCCAAGGCCGCCACGGACGTCTCGGTCTCCCATAACTTGACGGAAGTGCATCTTGACCCTCAATAATAATCACGCCGAGTACGTCAGACGAGTCATAACACGGATATTCTCCCGCAATCCATCGTTCTATCGTTTTTTTCCACACTAGCTCAAAATTTTATGTGCCCTAGTTCCAGCGATGACTACCAGGGGTCCGAATCCACCACAGCGATCTCGATGGTGTGGGTTTTCAGGGTTAGTACGCCGCAGGAACAGGTACTTGCACGTGAGGGAAAGGCATAGAGCAGAAAGTTCGCTGTTTTTCGTAGACAGTCCCGCTCTGGTCGATGACAAGCCAGGGTATGCTAATAGAAAGGCTTATCTCAACCTTCTTGTCACTGAAAAGCGGGCGTATAAAGACCAAAGATCCGAGTAGCCCGTGTTTCATTTTCATCCTCGGCAATGCTTGCTGGGTGTCCGTGGACGTGGAGGTTCCATGTGTGCCACTATTAGGGTACGAAAGATCTTAGTTTCTTAAGAGATGTTATTCGGATTGCATGCGCTTGCCCCTACGGCTTATTTGTGCGATATTACCCGGTAACTTCCTATTCCCTACTCATATTTCGACATGACTAGACATAATGACAGAGAACGTTCAAAGTGAACGTCATGCTTCCGGGTCTTCTCTACGAGGCACATAGAGTGCTTATTTCAGCGATAAAGGCTTACAAGCGTCTTACTACATGGTGAACCGAAAATAACTCTCGAGATATCATTATTCAGCAAAGGGGTTGTCCTCGACCAAAGTTCCAATTTGACAGAAGCTCTTTTCATTTGTTCGGTTTCTTGCCCCTCGTAACCGCTCAGTATTAACATGTCTTTTCTATCCTATGTCCTCCTATGTAGTTTGAAATAGTAGTTAGTGCGTAATAACGTTTAATAATAACCAAGAGATAAAAAGTATTTCCGACATGGAAGTGCAGACGCGTATATTCTACTTTGGATATATGTGTCGTTAGAAGCGTTGTTTATCGGACGTACTTGTAAGCAAAATGGCGGCAACACTCACGTCCGTCTAGGTGTGCGGTCGAGGAACAGGATTAGATAGGCTTCATAGGCAGGTACTACTTTGAAATCAGCCACCTCAGCCTTACTCGGGGAGGGAGACTCGCATTGATCCGATCACTACAGGGGTATCGGTAAATAAAACCACGAGGATGATCGGATCTCAAGTTAAGCTGACTAGCACCCCCCTTCACTATTGGTTATAAGCTCAAATCATGACGCTGCGGGTTGTCCTTGAGGGATATACAGAAACTAAGAGGAGCTTTCTCGGTGTCCTACCCGACGCACAACGTTGACGCCCCCGCGCCCCCCCTCCAAATGAACAGCTTCTCGACCCATCCAGCGTGGTTCTATGCAAGGGCCGGAATAGCAGCTCTTAGTAGAGTACCTGTAGATTGTAGATGCCCCCCGCCCCCCTGGTTACGAGATAGTCGATACCCTTCTGCTACTTCTTGATGCTATACTCAGGGTACGTTTCACGATACCTGCCAGGCGGAAAATGTCAGTGATCGAACAGGGGTATGTGTGTGCGGTGGCTCCCTTACCCTAGAAGGAACCGGCCTATCCAATAAGCGCACACGTACTGGGTCAGCTTAAGAGACCAAATCGGCATCCAGAAAGGGGGAAGAACGAAGATAGTGTCGCTAAGGCAGCCAAATAATGCCATCTGGAAGATAGAAGGCTCAATACTCGACATTTGACAATCTCGGAGGTAACCTAGAGCGTTCCGGAGGTAGTTCTCATCGAATCCTCGGTCGACTTCTTCGGGTTGGGCATAAACCTTGAAGATAAGATCTTCCTTCCCAGGGTGCGCCCAAAAACGATGCCTATAGCTCTCTAGTCAGCCAGCCTAGAGCATCCGCCACACACACCAAGGTCTAAAGCGGGATTCGCCAAGACTTACCGCGTGCTGGGAGCTATCGCCACGGTCCCATCATCCTGGGTGAGAACATGGGTTTTGCCATCTCTCACCACGGCCAGCGCTCCCTGCAGAACCTCGAAGTACTCGGTCTGTCGTAGGTGAATGTGTCTATCCGGGTGGTAAGCTTAGGTGACGTCGACGACGCCGAAAGCGCAGAGGGCATAGCAAGGGCCTTACAGGGGCGGACCTGAAAGCCCATCCTGAACAGCCTGATTTTCTGCGTAGTGCGTTTCCTTTACCACGAAGCGGCGATCATCCTCGTAAAGAAACTCATACAGGGCGGCGTCATTTGGGGAGAGCACGCGGGGCTCGCAGGGGGTAGGTGTGCGTCGTGAGGGGCGCGGTGAGAGCCAGAGCTGCCAACCCCACGCCATGAGGATTCTAGCACCAGATCAAGGGTACAAGACACGGATAAAAAGTACATAGGATTCTGACGACAGGGCATGGGAAGTATAAGATGTGCTTTGGCATACCGAATCCTCCAGTATCACCATGACTCGGCCTAGCCTATATAGGCAGCGCAAGGAGTCGAATTCTCGTCTCGTACCAGGCTTACAAAAGGCAGAAGACGATCGCAGGAGGCTATATACATCCTGACAAATGCGCTCTCGCCCTCAAGGAGTGGCATGATGAGCACCACAAGCAAACCCGAGGACTCGGGGTCTCGAACTACGCCGCGAGTGAAAGAAAGCAATGCTAACCCAGAAAACAAGCGTAAGACGGGTCTACCGTGGATGCCGATTCACTAACTATATTAAATGCTACGCTACCGTCCCGAGATGGCGTCGAATACCTGCTGCGGAATGTGTGTCGGGCGCCGCTAGATATAGCAGTGTTTGTATCCCGCCTTGGCTTACCTGCCAGAAGCCAGGGATATCTTGATGTATTGCTAGGTACTGCCGAACCTCTCCGTTCTACCCCCTGGCTTCGCACCCTGGACTGCATATGTGCATGACTTCTGCTTCACTTACGTACGTCGGGATCCAGGTCCACCACATCCCGGGTTTGCAGCTGACGGTGAGGTCGTCTACCTGGAGGGGGGTAAGGGGGGGGGGGGGGGCATGGCGCAGCGTTCCATCGCAGCCGAACTCTCCGCGAATGGCTGGAGAGAAAATCTGGCGCACTACAACGCGTCACGGTGCCAGGTGGAAATGTCGGGGATTCCTCTGTGGATCCGATCGCCTTCGCTTACACCAAGAGAGGAACTACTTCGAGGGGTGAGATCAAGCGACGTGCACATACCAATTCGCGCAACACGGCGTCCTCTATCATACGGCGACGTGTAACGAGGGTCCATGGACATCTGAACGCTGAGTGCTACGGCAGAGGCACAAATGGAGTCCTGAACACTGGTAGCACGGTACTGCAATGGAGAGACATCATCGTATCATGCGGGTTCCCGGTTAGACAGTCGCGATATATCATGTGGTACGGAAGAGAGAAGCGAAAAATATCGATGTGCTATTTAGATTGCGACAGGCCGTCGATGATATCCCTCACCCCCGCGAACGCAAGCTCGTCTAAGGTTTCCTCGTAGAGCTGCTTTGCGACGCGCTGGCCTTCGGGGGTGTAGACGAATGGCGCCATCCTGTGAGTGTCCGGGAGGCCCACGTTAGTAGTTGCATTTGAGCCCGGTTCGCCCGCCGCCGCAACTGGGTGGGAAGAGGGGGAAGGGGAGGGGGGGTGACAACTTACGGCTGGACCTTGCCGTCCTCGACGTACTGGCCGTGGGCGGCAGCGCGCAGCGTGGTGGCGGCGGCGACGAACGTGCGCGCGCCGACGGCGCAGGTGCGCGCGAGCACGCTGCACTGGACGCGGTAGGCGAGCCAGAAGAGGCCGCTGGTCTCGCGGCCGAGGTCGGACCCGCGGCAGAAGCCCGGGTTCGGCAGCGAGACGGCGACGTCGGCGGCGGGGACGCGCCGCGCGAGCTCCGCGACGAACAGCTGCGCCAGCAGCTTCGTCGTGCCGTAGCGCTCGCCGCTGTCCCAGCGCGGCATCGGCTGCTTGAACGCGGCGAGCACCGGCCGCGCGCCCCGCTCCTCGAACCGCGCCCACGCCGCCTGGTCCGACGACACCAGCGCGATGTGGCCCGGCCCGGCGCCGCCCGTCTTCTTCGCCCGGATGATCGGCGCCAGCAGCAGCGCCAGCAGCACGTTCGACAGGTAGTTCACCTGCACGCCCTCCTCGTAGCCGGTCGGGCCGAAGGTCTCGGCCGCCTTGTAGAGCCCCGCGTTGAGGATGGCGATGTCGAGGTGCTCAAGGCCGCGAGCGCGCTCGGCGAAGCGCGTCACCGAGTCGTACGATGCGAGGTCCAGCTTCCAGACCTCGGCCATGTCTGGCGAGATATCGCGGCCCTCGGTGATCTCCCTCCGCGCCCTCTCGCCCCGCGACTGGTCGCGCACGGCGATGATGACTTTGCATCCCAGGTCCAGCAGCTGCCGCGCCGCTTCCAGCCCCAGTCCTACGCTGGCCCCCGTGACTATGGCCGTCTTCCCGCTCAGGTCCACGTCGCGCGGTGAGACCTGCGGCGCCGCAACGAAGAACTGCCGATAGAAGTAATGTAGTAGAGATGCCCGCCTCTCAGGCGTGACGTCAAATTCCGTCGACATGGTGGGGATCACTAGATGCGGTCGTATTAGCAGGGGGCAGGGGAGTAGAAAGACAACAACGACAGGCAACAGGACAAGCGAAACTGTCACGAGATGAACTCGATATTTTCCCTGCCAACGGGCTTAAGTACCTTCATCCCTTACTCTAATATCATTATAACACCCTTATAATACCATTATTAATTCAATCCCCCGCTTTTCCCGGTGACGGTCTGTAACTAATCATAACAAACACTCTTGGCAAATATGCCTTTGTGAAGCGCCCAGCCTCGATACGCTTATCCGGCTTTGTTTGGCAGCACACATACACAGGCATGGACAGGGGTTGTGAGACGGATCTATCTCCACTCGGTCCTAAGCTTCCCTCCTCCTCTACCCCCATACCTAGCTTTATATCCTGGGGGGTTGCGTCACGACGGAACTTTCAATAGAGATGACTCGCTCGAGAGTCACACTTGTTTGTCAAGACCCCTGGTAACTAGGGATGGGTGGGAGTTGCAAAGAAATTACAGCTGGGAGGACAGGAATAACACTAGTTTCAAGGCTTTTACTATAGTAATACAACGCCTTATTCAAACAGAACCAATACATAAGGATCAAGAAAAATTCTCCCCACCCAATGAGCATGGCCACCAGCGGTGGACAGTAGGTTGGCTTCGAGTAGATGACTGGCGTTAGCCGGCGCGAAGAAATATCAAACGAACGTAGGCATGATCGAACAACAGCCGATTATGGAGCTGAGCTTGTCCCAATAATTGATTTCGCCGTCTGACAGGTCCTCCTGGGCCCAGATGGCCTGTATAAGGAGCCTGACAAAATTGAACGACCGCGAGGAAACCTTTTTTTCCGTTCTCGCGATAAGGTCGAGCACGACGGCCCGCTGCTCGTCTGTCCTAGCTTCGCAGCCTAGGATAAATACGGGGAACTGCCGCTCGCATGAGCTGAGCTGGGTGAATATGGAGAAGCCTCTGTCGATCTGCTGCTGGGTCTTGGCCGCCTGGCCGAGCAAGTCTCCCGTCGCTCGGTTCAGATAAACCAACATGGCCAGCTGATAGAGCTCGTCGAGCAGTGCTGCGCTGGCGTCGCCGGCCACGGTCGAGATCGGGAGACACCTAATTCTCCAGTCCAGCACCTTTAGGAAGCTTCTGTAATCATCCAAGTTTTCGACAGCCCCCGTATCCGGGGGCCGCGCAGATACTGCATCGCAGACTGCCGACAGCAAGCCCAAAGCCGGAAACGAGAGCGATGGTGTGGTATCGAAAATCTAATGAGACGTCAGAGCTGGCTACCGAGTCACATAATAGCTCTGCATGCTTACCTCAGTGCACACGCTCGAGGACGGAGATTCGGTTGACGCAGGCGACGAAGCCCTCATCGATTCCTGCCCTTGCCAGTGCCGCAGGGTGAAGCGAGCCAGCACATCGTGGTAGCTCACCCAGTCCAACACGACAGCCATGTCCTTATCCTGATGCAGGTCGCTCAGGTGGGCAGCGTTGATCACTTCCTTAACACCACGGATGTACCAAGCCCACTGCCCCGAGGTGCAAGACGCCTGGTGGATCTATTGGACAGGGTCAGCGGTGTCTTCCCCAGGTGGGTGGCGGCGGCGTCGATACTTGCCTCGAACGAACACAGAAGCATCCCGGCAGCAACGTGCTGGATGGCTTCCATGGTGCCGATCTGGTCGGCCGACACGGAGGATAGCGCCTTGAGGGCGGAGATCTTGAGCTCCACGGCCTGCGCCTGAACACCATGGCGATGCAGCGAGGCCAGCGCCAGCAACGAATGTAGAACCGCGGTAGCGGAAGGCGTGTTGCTGGCTAGAGCAATGCGCGTCAGCACGTTTCCCAGGCTATGGGGATCGTAGCCAAAGGTGGCCAGCGAGTGGGAGGCGGCGTATTGGACTAGGATCGGTCAGTTATCTACGTTACATCAATACAGGCAATCATATAGGCAGAACGCACAGTACTGGAACAGGTCTTTGTTCCCAACCTGCAGCTTGAACGGACTCCAGCAGACGGGTATGCGAAGAGTTGGCCGGTCACGCCCTACAAATCTGGTTAACACGAGCGGCGGCTCCTCGTGCCAGCAAGCGGCTCGCTCACCTTTGAGCGCCGACCTCGTCAAGTGGTAATGCATCTGGACATCCCAGAACGAGACGTGCACCAGGCGCGCGTCCGAGATGGGGCGGCCACCGCCCTTGTGAGATGGCGACTTGCCAACAATGGCTCGTCTGCCATCGCCCGCATGTGGCCACGACAATCGGAGCCGCTTAGGCCGGAGGCGCTTCGCGCCAACCGGGGTGACGTGCCCGTCGGGGACTGAGCTGTCTGAAATCAACGCCATGATGTAGAGGCTTCCGCAGCCTAAACTGCCAACACGCTCTGCGGGCGGATGAATCCGATACGGCTGGGTGGGAGGGGGGAGATGGGGAGGAAGGGGGTGAGATGATAGGCGGGTCACGTGGAGGGAATATTACGAGTGCCTCGGCGGAGAGCGGCACAATGGCGCGAAAGAGGGCGTTCACAGAGAGGGCATCTCGAGCTCCAGGACTCTATGTACTGAGCTCCGAGAGGAATCTGACGATGGCGTGGAAGCGAGGCTGCTTATTCAGACGACGACGGAGATTCGCCCACCTTCGGCCGAGCCTTACGTCCAAGCCCCTGAGGGAAACGATTCGAAGTACCGAAGTATCGAAGTACCGAAGTACCCACACTTTTAAAGTTGCCCGTTTTCCCAGACCCACGTTACACTGCATTGCGCGCGCTAGTCTAGTGCCGGATATTGCCGGGGGTGGCCTCTGGCATTGGCGGGCAGCGCCGCCGGGGGGCATCTCCGGGGTACGTAGCGATCGGGCGTCTACCTCGGGTCCTCTACCACTGTTACTACTACATACCTCCTATGCCCCCCATACGATTCCGTCTCGCTATCCCTTCTTCTTCTCCTTCTTCTCCATCTTACTTGCTTACCTCCTGCTGTGTCAGCCCTTCTGGCCGAGTCTATGCACAGATCGCAATCGTCTCCCTGGCCCCTCGGACATTGGTACCGTATTCCGATTCATGCACGCATGAGCCTGGAGGGTGGGTATGGGGTATGGATGTGGTAGATGCTGGTACGACGATAAGAGAGAGACGGAGATAGAGACGTAGCACGGCGCGAGAGGAGTGTTGTATTCGGTATCGTGTAGAGGGAACGGGAGAGGGGGCAATGGTCACCCGGAACCCAACTCCGACAAGCGACACCGACTCGCCCGTGCAGGCGTATGAGATGGTGGCGGCGCTGAGGGATACTACCAATAGGCAATTCTCGAGACTCTCGAGAAGAGGAGAGGCAGGGCCACTACGCAGTCGTGGGCACAGGAACGCCACGCTTCAAGGACCTATCCATGCGTTCCGCGTGTTAGGTACGGAGGCAGGGCGTTCGCGGAGCCATGGCGTCCGTTGCTTGGAAATACGCAGTTCTCCTATCTGGCGTAAGCCCACAGCCTTATGCGCAGCAACTCTCGGTGTGTACCGATCCATTCAATGCCGAACCGGGATGGGAGGAACATGTAGTCACAATTCGTCCCTTGCGGCCAGGGATAGTGGGCACATGACATCGTATCGTCGGGGCTTGCCGGCTTGGCTGCAAACTAGGAGGATATTCCAGCAGAGGGATGTGATTATCATGTTGGTAACTCCCAGGATCTGACTGTTGGTAATTCCACCGGTATGACATCGCGCCCATCCCGATCCCATAGGACAGGAATAGGCTCTACCGCGATCCGCTTATCTCACTCAGAGTAATAGAACTAGGCGGTGGACGGGCGGGGTATCCATAGTCTTCCCTCCGAAATGCATACCAAGATTTCGCCATGGCACGCCTCTGCCCGGAACTGCACAATGGCAAACGAATGGAAAACGTGTGTAAATGTATACATCTCGTCTTAGGAATATCCGAGTTCAAAATAAATCTTGGGGTCATTACCTACCCTTCGTGTCTCTACAGCCATTTTGGTCTACCTCATTTTCGCATTGCAGATGCTACAATGCCGATTACGGGGGTATTGTTATAGGTCGCATACGCACCGAAGTAGGATGCGGGCGATAAGCATGACTTGGTCTACTAGAGGCGATAGTAGCGTCAGCACAGGACTCGTAACCCTCGCTTCCCTAAGCGGAAGGCTTTCTGTTACGACACCGCTTTGGATAATACCCAACTTATGGAATCACGGCGCCAACAACGATCTAGGACGCCACTTGCTTACGGCTTACCTATCGAACCGTGGCACAGCGCACCGAGCAGGATACTGCGTATCAGTCGTAAGCCGTTAGACTGAGAGATAATAATGCTGCAATGGAGTCGTATGGTGTTGCCGTGATTCCCACACCGTCACGTGAAAGCAAAACATAGAGGCATGCATTTCCGCGTCGGAGTATGTACTTGGGCTTAAAAACGTGATTTTTCCTTTTCTGCGCGGTCAAATTTGCACATTTACAATAGCCGCGAAACAGGCCTACGGAAAGGCTGCCGTGATTTACTATATCCCACGCCTTCCACTGCCCTGAAACACAAAAAGTTCCTTGGAGAAGAGAACCTTCTCCGGAGTTTCTCGACGGGATAGGCATGTAATGCTGCTTCTGGACTAGGGGAACTGTGCGTGATATTATCATAATCGGCCTCAATAACATTCTTACTGCTTGGGTCATACTCGGGCTTTGAGCTGTGCCTTTAAAATATATGGCGTAACAGCCTTTTATACAAAGAATCAACCCGCTTGGCTCCTTTTGTGCAAGAGTAGGCGGTACTGTTTATTGTCGCATACACTGCACCTTACGGAATAAAACCTCCGTATAAGGACAAAGTCACTTATAGTTCTGACAGTTGCAACGGATGGAACGAGGATAACCACATTTTCCTCGGCTGCTCAGTTTCGGGTACTAAATCTATTGGTTCCCTTCGAATCGTCGTCATGCTTCTCCTCAGCCACGCATACTACGTCGTTGTCGGCGTCGCGTTTTTTGCCGTCCTATTATGGAGGCTCCGGAAGATAGGGCAAAGACCCAAGGGGTATCCCCCAGGGCCGCCCACGCTCCCTTTTATCGGAAATCTGCACCAGATACCTGGCGAGAAGCGATACTTGCAATTTGAGAAATGGGCGCGGGAGTATGGCCCGATATACTCGCTTATGCTGGGCACCAAGGTCATGGTCGTCCTAAATTCGGATGTCGCGATCAAAGACTTGATAGATAAGCGCGGCGCCATCTACGCTTCCAGGCCAGAGGCCTACGTCGCTCAGGATATCCTAAGCGGCGGCCTGCGGGTTCTGTTCATGGTATGTCATCGTTAGTTGCGCCACCTGTCCACACCTCGCTGCCGATAAACCCGGAGAGAGGAGGGGGGCGGCGCGAAAGATACAATGCGTGCGTGGGACTAACCATCAGGTCCCAGCCAAATTCCGGAGTCTGGAAAACCGCCCGGAAGTTCGTTCATCGTATCCTGGGCGTTACCGCCGCGCGAAGCTATGTGCCTTATCAGGACCTTGAAAACAAGGCGATGCTGTTAGGCTTTCTGGAAAGTCCTTGTGATTTCACCGATCACCTGCGACGGTACACAGCCTCGTTAACCACCCAGATGACGTTTGGCTTCCGCACTACGAGCATCCACGACCAAAGATTCAAGGAGACCTTTGACGTATGTGCAAAGAGTGTCGTGTTGAGACAGACAGGCCACTAATATCACTCTCAGATTTTCGACCGCAGCGGCGAACTCATCGCATCTCGGGTCTGTTCAGGGAGCCATACGTTCATGGGAGCCTGTCGCTAATCTGACTCATATCTTAGACGGCTGCAATATTGGATCTGGTGCCTGTATTGAGACGCCTCCCCGAGTTTCTACTCCCCATCAAAAAAGAGGGACGGGAGATACACGAAAGAGAGAAAGCGCTATTCCGTAGCCACTATCTCAAAGCCAAGCAGGGTTTGCAAGATGGGACAGCCAAGGTAGGAAAGGGCATGACAGGACAAATCGCGATGAATCTAACTTGAAACACGCATAGCCTTGTGTTTGCGTTGACCTGGTTAAGATCCAAAAGGCCGAAGGTCTTTCCGACGATTCCGCTGCCTACATCAGCGGCTCGCTACTGCAAGCTGGCGCTGAGACGACGGCAGGCATCCTAGTAGGCTTTATCCAGGCGATGCTCATCTTCCCCGACGTAGCCAAGGCGGCTCAGGTTGAGCTTGATCGGGTTTGCGGGGATCGGATGCCCGATCTGAATGACGTACCTAACCTGCCTTATATCCGGGCATGTGCTAAGGAGAGTCTGCGTTGGATGCCCGGATTCATGCTAGGCATACCGCACGCCGTCACCCAAGATGATACCTATATGGGCTATCACATCCCGAAGGGTGCTACAGTTGTGTTGAATGTCTGGTGAGCGGCACTACATATCGATATCAAGTCAAGGCATCACGACACTTGCTCAGCTATGTTTCTAACTGCTATTTCCTCCCAGGGCGGTGCATAACGATCAGGCGAGGCATCCAGACCCGCGTAGGTTCGAGCCTATGCGGTATATCAACGATCACCAGCTGTCGATAGAAGCAGCAAATAACCCGGACCCAACGAAGCGCGACCACTTCGTCTTCGGCGCCGGTAGACGACGATGTCTAGGCATGCACATTGCCGACCGATCTGTGTTTCTGGCGATCTCTCGCCTTCTGTGGGCGTTTAACTTTGAGAGGGTAGTGGATCCCGAAACGCGCGAGGAGGTAATCCCCGACATGAACGATATGATGGACGGCCTGATGGCGCTTCCCAACGCGTTCCCGGCAAAGATCGTTCCCAGAAGCGCCGCCAAGGCGCAGTGCGTGAGAGACGAGTGGGCCGACGTATCACAGCTGCTTGATGAGGAGGCACAGTGGAAGACGGTTCCCGAGGGGCTCATCTGGAAGGACGAGCAGGTCGATGAACTCATCGAGTGAACTGTAGCCTAATGCGTTGTCAGTAATGGTGCATAGCACACTCTATCGTTGGCTAAGATAAGACGTGGGACAGGAAAGAATTACAGGAACAAGATCCTAAGAGAAACGTGCATATCCATTCAATGCCATTGACAACCTCTGGTACTGAAGGAATCTGCTCGGAAAATATGGTTTCTTCTACGCGATGGTGTTAACATTAAGTCCATGTTTCAATCTGCTAACACCTGGACTTTCCGGCTCTTCCACCATAACGTAGGTAGCGGGTCAACTGAGTCTCCTGGCCATACGAGGGGCTCCATATCAACCGAAGTATAATAATCCGCAGTGATGGACCCTCCTGGTCCTATGCCGTGAATATCTCGCGGAGTTAATACATATCCACCGAATCGACACCGGGAGGGGTGCTGTGCATATTATTGTGTCTAAAGCGCTCTCTTAGCCACCTCCATCTTACTTATGAGAAAGGACGTTATATATCAGCTCGGATAATACTCTCCCCCCTCTGCAGCAAGACAACCCGCGTTCCTACTTTATATCGTCACGGGTACGCATGAGCTGCTTATTTTCTCTGATCAATAATACAGGTGTGTCGGTCAGCAAACCGACAACCTTGCATCCACGGGAAAATCTGGATATTAATAGACTTGGGGCGTGCGCTGTGACGTGAGCTACGAAGGCACGCGCCGTTTTATAGCATTGAACTTGGCAGTACGGTTATGAATCCTAGCACACATAGGTCCCACAACTATGTACCTACCTATATACAAGTTCGTAAGTAACGGGTAGATCCTGATAAAGATGGGTGATGGCCCTCAGGGTGACGCTACGCACATAAGCAGTGGTTCTTGATCCTATCGTATCTCGAGGGAGAGGGGGAGGGGTGGACGGTGGAGATCGATCCTGGCGGAGCGTAAAAACATAATGGTATTTGGGTCGGCGTGCGGGTCAAGGCGGATATGTAGATGATGCAGGGATGACATGTAATAACCCGGTTATCCGGCGTGGATTGCTATTGGTCGCCTTCCTCTCAGCTCAAGTTGAAAAACGGCCTGTCGATGCATAGTCGGTCCTGGTCGAGCTCGAGAAAGTAATGTTTACGCCACGCTAGCCCATGCGGCCTCAAGCTAGATAATGGAATCCGCATCACTCGGCGTATTGGTGTCACAGGAAGAAGAACGGCTGGTTATACGACATCATTTTGTGCGTACCCCTGTAAAAAGGGTGCGAGGCCCGTTTCTGGCACGTGCCAGCCATGCGGTGGGATAATATTTCCCACTTGTGCCCCTCGTGGCATGGATTCTGGCCCTGGCCGTGAGCTTCATGGTGCGTGTATTATGCCGGTTCCTACACGCCTCAGCTCCCAAAGAGGTTCAGTCCGTTCTCTAAAATCGAATCATGGCTTGGGCGCGTCTTACCGGCCGCGGCTGAGTCGAGGGCACAGGCAGAATCTCAGCCCTAGTAGAGCTGAGGATTAAGTAAGTAGTATTTTCGCTCATGCTATGACGCATGAAGACTCTGATGTAACCCCCCACCATCTTCTAGTAAAAGTGGCGCAAGCTGATCAGATGCAGGTCCCTAGTTCTATTACACCTGAGGGGCAACGGCGCAATCGCCCGAACGAAGCTCATCCGTGCCATCGTGGATTGTCAGGCATTCGGATCTTCGGGATGGTTGGAGGGAGGAACGTAAGGGGGAGCGGATGGCACAGCTGAGCCACTATAAGAGTTGATGATTTTCGATCGTCATCCTAGGTCGTGGGAGCAGCATCTAGCTTCACTATCGCTCGCAAGTAGAACCATCCAGAAGCTATCGCGATCATGGGTGCGTCTCTTCGCCGCGTCGTCGGTAGCCTTCCGCTACTCCTAGCAACGGTCGCTAGCTCACCCTTGCCCCTCGGGCAGGTGCCCCATTATTTCCAGAATTCCCCCTTCTCACGTCGTCAGTTGCCGGTCACGCAGGTCCAGAAAGAGCTAGGTGAGCTCGTATCGGAAGGTTCTCTCATATTCGGGCCCGAGGACCCGGCGTGGACCGAGGCGACCGAGAGATGGAACATCCTGGCACCGCCTACTATCCAGGTTGTAGTCCAACCGGCACAGGAATCGGACATCCCCGCTATCGTTAGTGCTCTCGCAAGCCCCGGTGTGAGGTCCTTGAGTTAACAGGAAGCTTAGGTCAAATACTGCAACGTCAATAACATCAAGTACCTGGCGAGGAACCGTGGCCATGGCCTGACTACCTCATTAGGTAAATTCGAGGGCCTGGAAATTGACTTCGCCCAGCTGAGGGGGATCACCATCAAAAACGGGGGCAAGTCCGCTGTGTTCCAGGGCGGAACTTACGGGGGATTGGTGATAGAGACGCTTTGGGACCAAGGCTATGTCGCGAGTGAGTATATAAGTACTTATTCAGGATAGGAGGCCGCTGACCATATTGGACTGTTAGCCACCGGGTCCAACGAATGCGTGGGTTTAACGGGACCTGCTCTGGGTGGCGGTCACGGCCGTCTGGAGGGCCTTTACGGCCTGGTCTCCGACAACATCATCCACCTGAATGTCGTATTGGCGGATGGCTCCGCAATCGGCGTAAATGCCTCAAGCCATTCTGACTTGTACTGGGCGATGCAGGGTGCTGGCCACAATTTCGGTATCGTTACGAGTCTCGAGATGAAGATTTACCCTCGCGAGGTCGAGACGTGGCACTACCACAACTACATCTGGACTGGTGACAAACTCGAGACAGTATTTGAGGAGCTCAACAAATTCCATGGCAATGGCGACACGCCAGCCCGCATGGGTGTCAACTTTGGCCAGATCTCCATCAATACGACGATTAGCGAGACCGAGGTACGTAAGCTTTCTACGACGGATCTACTCGCGAAACTAACCCGTGGGACTTGGTGGGGTGGATCGCAGGCCGTTCTATGGTGGTCCTTTGTCTACGCTGGATCCGCTGAAGACGCCGAGAGGCTTTTGGCTCCTTTCAATGCGATCGGGGCCGTGGATGAGCAGATTGGCGACGTCCCCTACCCCGAAATCCCCGGCGTTCAGGGCACCGACGCCGCCGGCGGGTCTTGCAACTCCAACGTGTACGCCGTTGGCACCGTCCTCACAAAATCCTACAACGCCACGACGGAGCGAGAACTGTACGAGCATTTCAACCAGCAGATTGCTCTGTACCCGGAGTTGATCCCGACCGCCCGCCTCTACCACGAGGGCTACGCGACCAAGGCGGCCCAAGAAGTGAACCCGGCTCTGTCCGCGTACCCGCACCGCGACGAAATCCATCTCATGTAGGTCGTCGCAGTCTCGCCCGTGTCTAGGAAAGCAATTGCCCTGGCTAACAATCACCCTCGGTCAAGGTTCTTCTTCGCCGCCGTCCCTCAGGGGTCTGACCTGTTGGCCCCCGCTCAAGCCTGGGCCCGCCACGCCTGGGACTCGTGGAATGCGGGCGAGCCGGGGCGCAGGCCCGCGACTTACGTCAACTACGCGGCAGGGCTCGAGTACGAGACCCTCGAGGCCATCTACGGCTACGAGCCCTGGCGCCTGGACAGGCTCCGCAAGCTCAAAGCCAAATACGATCCCACCAACAGCTTCCGGTACTACGTTCCTATCATCTCGGACAGGAAGAGAGAGGCGGCAGATGCGGGTGACATGCACTGAACTTCTCGAGATACCGGTGCGTTCAGGACGCATATGAGGGTTGATATAAGGGCAGGAAAAAAGCAATTATTCAATTAAAGCTAGACTCTAGCGCTTTCTCGATGGTGCGTTCGTGCTCCTGTGCCGGGGTGTGGGCAGTGTGTTAGCCGTGGCGATGTCAAATGGCGAGAGAGCCATCAAAAGACCCAGGGTTGGAGCGAAGCTAACAAAGACGCGCCCATTTGGTTACCACATTGAATTTTTAATATATATATACCTATTGTCCTATTACACCATATGTGCGTTGGCTCTTGAGCTCATCTGAGCTCTGTCTGCTTTCCCTACCCTGGTGTCTACGGAGAGAGAATCTCAAGAACCTCAGTTTCCCTTTACATCGTCGAATCGATCTAACGGCTCGGAGTCCTTGCAATAATCTGAGCTCCATACCTGCAGACCACGAAACGTCTCTGGGCCCGAAGTGGGTTCTCTTCCAGTTATTCATTCCACGCATTTTACATGCCACAAGCCCATGTGTATAGTTCCTTGGCCGCATGTCCGACAGCTTCTAGTTTCGTTGTCGGGGCTTTTTTTTATCTTCTTCGCTTACCTACGTTAGGTAGGTAGGTAGGTCCCTAGGTAGGTACTTTGCAAGAAGTATCCACGCCACATCTGGTGGGGGTGGCGCATGCCCTAACTGGACTGTCCGTCGAGTGCGGGGCTCTTAGGTACAGATAGACTAAATAATAGAGACTACTAAGTAGCGCTATTAGGAATCGAACCTATCCTCTATTATATAACCTACTTAGCTCGACCTATATAACAAGTACGCGCCCCCGCGCGCTATTATAAATACTACCTACTCTAGTAACGTCGGAATATAAGATCTTATAAGGATAAGATACGCTCTACTACTATCGTATAGCCTATACTAATATATACGTACCACCTAAAAGGACCTTATTATAAAGGCGGTACTCTGGCTCGAACTAGTAGCTTCTGGGGTTTAAAGTACGTAGTACCTGCTGCTTGGACGAAGTTACTAAATAGATTAAATAATAGAAACTACTAAGTAGCGCTATTAGGAATCGAACCTGTCCTCTATTATATAACCTACTTAGCTGGTACCTACAAGGGAACGCCATGAGTATTACAGGTACCTACAGGTACCTAAATGTGCCTTATATTCAGCAACATAGAATTGTACACTCTCGGGCGACGTGATATTGAGGTATTGATGGTGGATGAAAACACAACTCTCCTCGGTTCACTCTGTCAGGCACATAGCTCGATGCGTTCGACCACCACCGGCCGTCATTATTCGTTGCCCCACTAACACGTAACAATACATTCACCCCGCCAGGAATTCCTATGAAACACTCACGCCGCCCATCCAGCAGCAGCATTGAACTCCGACGTCCCAGTCGCTCATCCCCTTTACCTGGTAACAAAGCATGGCGTTTCCTTCAGTCCTCTGGGCAAGGGATCAGCACACAGCATCACACGGAACCTGGAAATCAGCTGTGTTTCATTTGTCCAAGCTTGTCCACCCCCGTCGTATCCGCTAGGTCTGATCTGGGAATCCTATCTCCAAGTTTCTAGTCTGCGTCTTTGGATGAGATGCAGAAAGTCTCAGTTGCTGTATCGTCTAATTGACACAACTGGTTTCTATTCTGTATAAATATATTCCTGCCGGATAGGTGTAATTATCAATTGTTGTCTGGAATTAGAGATAGCTGACTTCTAATAATCAGTGCTGCGTTTATGGCGACAAATCTGGAAGTTCGTGTTCAAACTTTCTTGCGCCGTTCTATCGTAGAAATTTCGACGTATTTCTCGACCTTTATCCGATCATCCGTCTCTACCAAGATCTGACCTGCTCGCCTGGCGGACATCATAGCCATTGCTTGTTGCCGAAGTGCGATAGGAACGCGCCGCCGTCCTTTTCGGCGGTAGCATTTTCCCAAACCTTGCGGACGTCGCGAACGGCTTGTTCGGGGGTGGAGGGGCCGGCAAAGTCGGGTGCGTATTCTTTGAACTTGGAGCCGACCTCCCCCAAGGCTTTCGCTTGGTGTGGGGTTACTACGGGCAGGGTTAGAATCTCAGGCGCAAACTCTCGGGGCGACGCGAGGTAGGTATCATACAGTTGCTATAGTGGCCTACTTCCACCATACCTGGGCACACGCTCAGGAACAAGACCCCGTCCTTCTTATACTGGGCGCTGAACTTGGCCGTCACCACGTTCATGGCCCCCTTGCTGATCGAGTACAGCGGCGACGTCGTGACGTCGTATCGGTTGATTAAATCCGTGTCGGCGTGGCCGCTCGATATGACGATGACCTTCTTAACGGTGCCCTTGAGGATGAGGGGCAAGAACAGGTTATACAGGTGAATATTCCCGATAACGTTGATATCTATGAGTTTCCGCAAGTCCTCAGATAATACCTCTGGGTTGTTTCCTCTGTAGTGGTTGTGTGCGTTGTTAGTCTCGTTCTCCGTGCTCGATCGTAGAGCCTGAAGCCCAATACGTACAAAACTCCCAGCGGGTCGTAGGAATCGAACTGCGAGACATAACCGGCGTTGGCGATGAGATAGTCGAGCGATCCGCCTGTGATTTTCGCCGTATCAGCTGCGGCTTGCTGGATGCATGGATTAGCTGTCTCTTGGTTTAGGTCGGGCCGCTGGATTCTCCCACCTTCAGGGCGTTGTAGTCGGTTATGTCGGCCTGTAAGATGTGGATGTTGGTCCGTCCAGCCAGTTCGGCCGCCACTCGCTTATCAGTGGTGGGCTTGTCCCGGACCAACCCAATGACAGTATTGTTTGGGTCGTTAGAGATCTCGCTAAGGAATGCGAACTATTCCTCAGACCGTCAGACTCAGCTCGTCCGCCCGGCTCGGCTACGTTATACTCACACCCAGACCTTTCGAAACACCCGTTATCACGTAGGACGGCATTGCGTCGGCGTAGCAAGTGTAGGTTTCGTCGTCGTCGGTAACGAGGTGGTGTGGTTGTATGTTACTCTCGAGGCACAGAGCGATGCTCGCAACCAACCGGCAATCCGTTGAACCGCTCTTTATTATATACCGGATCGAAGACAGGGAAAGATATTTCTGGACTTAGCCCAAGGGACTGACATAATATTGCAATTACCAATCCGGCTCTATTATTCAGCATAGCGGCTACACACTTGCCTAATATATAGTCTGAAGTCGTTCTTGCATTCTACGTTGGCGGACCCACCGCGCGGAGTGGCTGCCGCCTCTTACCGATACCATCGTCGCTTTGTACCTTCCGCGCAGGTCGTGGCTGTAGGGTCTTCTGACGTCACTGCTTTCCTAAAGCGCCGCCGTGTGTCCAGCGTGCATGAGAAGCCCGCCAATCATAGCCTGCACTGCCAGTCCGGCGGTCCGTGATTGGCCGATCGACTAAGATGCGCTAGTCGTTAGCGGCATGATACGTCCCCGCCACTGTTAGGAGATGAATCATCACCTAAAATCCCGAGATCTGTCCCGCGTCCATTGAGTGACAATACAAGGTACCTATACACCTATGGTCAGCTCTTTTGCATGCAAGCCTCTCGGTTTCTTATGATACTGGCAATCCATCCTCCTCCCGAGCCAGCCTTTGCTGATAACGAGGGCGTGTTGGCGATGCGAGTCGTATAGAGGCCCAGTGGTCCGATACGGGGCGTTTCGCCAGCCACATGCCAAGGGCCTGCGGCCTGCGGTAATATTATCCTTCTTCTAAGTATGCATACGCAGACATGTCTTTGGTTACTGAGCCAATTCCTATGAACCCGTCGTGTGCGTAGCTGTGCCCTTCCTCCTCGCAGGTGGGCTCTCCCAGCCACAGCATTATGATAGAAACTCCATTTGCGAAGCGGTTCTTATCTCACAAACCACATCTGGTATTGTCTTTTTGACAGGGGGTCGTCACCTGCACCTTCATTTCCATGTAGGCGTATCGCTGTAAGTATTACGATGTCTGCACGTGTCTGGCTGTGACTGCACCTTACACGCGGTACTCCCAGCTCTAGATGAAACGATGACAAGAATATAGAAGAAGCTGTCTGACATCCGGCTGAGCACGTCTGCCCTCGTGCTAAGAAGTCCCCCCGAGATGCATTGCGGCGGGGTCAGGCGAGAGACGAGGGATAAGTATTGAGTAATTACGATGATCCTTCCTTAGGACCTCAGGGCGGAATCGGCGCCGTAGACAGGAAGAGGCTGCCCCAGTAAGGAGGGAAGATTGGTGTAGCGAGGCGATTCGTTTGGTATGAATCTTTATATACCGTCCTGATTTAGTATGCGTGTGGAGGCGCCGTTTATCTCGACTGTCATTCTATTATTTCGCTGAATCTGAATAGGCCACACTCACCTGACATAGCACTCTTCGACAATGTCGACTACGTCCAATATCTTCGAGAGTCCATACTTGGGGGATCCCAAATTTACCGGCAAAAAACACTGCTTGCCCACCGATAACGGCAGTGATGCAGGCCATATCAGGGGAGCATCTTCCTTCGCCGAGGTGAGACTCGGCGACAGCTCGAGTCAAAACACGAAGGGAGAGGAAGAAAGCGCGGCAGCCGCGAGGGAGGTCCATGGTATGAAGGTTAGCAACGTCTGACGGCCACAGCGGTAAAGGGCGGCGGTGAGCTGATCGACATCACGTTACAGTGGTTCTTTGCTTATACCTCCCTGATCTCCACCGTCCTGTTCTACGCACTCGACGGCACGATTGTAGGTGCCCCACGTGGCTGATCAACGGTTTGAGCGCTTCTCACCCGACCAAGGTTGCAGATATCCAACCCTCCATCATAGACACGTTTGGAGAGACGGAAAACCTGCCGTGGATCGGCGTTGCCCTGTTCTTGGGCGCCCTGCTTGTCCTCCCTCTGTAAGCTCCGTCCGCTACCCCTGCTTTCCTCGTCTCGTCTCCGGTAACAACGGGTGCGTACCTGTTGTTGCTAACAGCGGAAAGGCGTACGGTATTTTTAACGTGAAATGGCTGTTCCTCTCCTGCGTGATTGTATTCGAGCTCGGCAGTGTCATCTGCGGCGCCGCGCCCAACATGGGTGCTTTCATTATCGGGCGTGTCATTCAAGGTGCCGGTTCGTGCGGCTGCTACTGTGGGGCCCTGACTTACATTTCCATGACGACCACCAAGCGTGAGCGCCCTCTCTACCTCTCCGGCGTGGTCGCGACATGGGCTGTCGGGAGCGTCGTTGGCCCTGTCATCGGCGGGGCCTTTGCGCAGAGCAGCGCGACTTGGCGGTGGGCGTTTTATATCAACTTAGTCGTCGCCGCCGTTACCGCACCCGGCTTGCTCTTCTGTCTCCCCAATTTGAACCCCGTGGAGATGCCGTTCTTGCAGAAGTTCCTCATGCTAGATTGGCTAGGCACTGTTATCTTTCTAGGCGGGTCAGTCTGCTTGACCATGGCTCTGACCTTTGGCGGCACCGTCTTCGCGTTCGACAGCGGGCCCGAAATTACGCTCTGGACATTAACGGGCGTGCTGCTAATCGTCTTTATCGCGATCTCCGTTTATCACCCGACAATGACACTGGGGAACAGGTTATATCCTATCCACTTAATGAAGCAGATGGAGCTCAATCTCTTGCAATTAGCCCTATTTACGGCAGCGGGGGTGTGACAAGGGGCTGTACTTAGAATAGGTTTAATTCAACTAATAATTCTATAGGGGGTCTCTTAGGTCCTTATCCTTCCTTGGTTTCCTAGTCCCCCTCGCGTCCTAATATATTTCCCGAAGTACCTCCGTACCTTAGTACCTTAGTACCTTAATACCGAAGCTATCCGTGGCTTATCTAGGACTTTCCTTAGTAGGTCGCCGAAGAGGCGACTTTAATACCCGATATTATCCTCCTAACCGTTATAGCCTAATTATTGGTACAAGGTTTCATCCCCGTATAATACTATCTCTCCTCTTCGGAGGAGTTCGTCTTTAAGCGTAGTACCTAGGTTCGATAGTTAGTAGGTTTATTAAGGTTTTATTAATAAAATAACTTAACGGCTTCTTTTACCTTTTCGGTAGTAAAGTACTCCTACGGTTCCTAAGTTTAGTAGCGCTTAACCGGTTAGCCTTCTTACTTAACTAGGTACCTAACGACTTCTCCGGTTCTAGCGGAATCTAGTACCTTATTTACCTCGTAGTCTTTTGCCTTAATCGGGGCTACCTCCCGTAAGACCTAGTTAGGGTTAGGTAATTCTTAATTACTAGCGCGGTAGGATTCGATAAAGGATACGTAGAAAGTATTATAAATACGCTAGCCTTTCGGGAGTACTAGAGTTACGGCGGTAAAGGAAACGATCTTTTAAATCTTAAAGGAACCGAGTATCTTCTTATCTATCTTCTTTATAAGGCGCTTAGTTTTAATATTACGGGCGTTTAATATAATAAATTATCCGACTTCTAAAAGAGGTTCCTCTTTCCGGTATTTATTTACCTATCCTTTTATCCGCTACCGTACTTTTTCTAAATATTACTTAGCTTCGTTATATACCTTAGTTATTTAATAAATATAAAGGTTACTTCCTAGATTCTTAAGGGTACCTAATAAGGGATTATATGCTACTAGGTATTATCCGTAGTTAGCGTAAAAGGATAATATATTAGTAGCTATCGAAGTAATATTATTATAGGTAAATTCGGTAGTAAGAAGTAGGCTTTCCTAGTCGCTTATTTCGTAATTTACGAAGGCGCGTAGGTATACTTCTAGGATTTAATTAAGTCTTTCCGTCTACTTATTTATTTAAGGATAAAAGGCGGTACTTATTCTAGGCTTAATTCCTAGGAGCTTTAGAATATCCTTCTATATATAGGAAATAAACCGCGAGTCTCGGTCGGAAATAATATTTAAAGGGATCCTATATAACCGCTAGTAATTACGGATAAAAATAAGTATTAAGTCCTCGGCTTTTTTACCGTCCTTTTTTAGCGGAATAAAGTACGTTATCTTAATAAAGGAATCTATAATAACCTATATAGAATCGCAGCCGTTAAACATTAATAAGTCCGTAATAAAGTCTATCGCGATTATCTATTATAATCGATAATATAGTTCCATAAACTATAATAATCCGAACGGGATATATCGTAGTACCTTATTTTATTAATACTCGCGATATCCCCTAACGAATTCCTTAATTATTACTTCTAGGTTAAGCTACTAAAAGTTTCGAGTAATAAGTTCTATAATTTTATTTATACCTATATATTCCGTTACTTTAGTATCGTATTCCGATTTAATTACTTCCTATTATAAGTCCTTAGGTATCTAAAAGCGATTTCGTCGGTAGAAAAGGCCTTCCTAGAGCTTTATCTCCCTACCGAATGATTTAACTAGCTAGGCCTAGTATTCCGGGTCCTATACGGCTATCGTTTTAACCTATTTAACGAACTTTAGGGTCTAAGTAGGTATTAAAATACTACTTAATCGTACGCTAGAAAGTACTACCGTAGGTAAGCCCGAATTTTTTAAAAAATACTTTTCCTATAGGACCGTCGTTATCGGCTAGTCCTCGGCTCTCCCTTTTTTAAGGCGATATTATAATAATTTAAATAAAATATCGGCCTTCTTATTTTACTTTCCTAGGCGGTAATATATCATAAAATAATACGAGAAGAGCTATTAAACCTAACAAGCCTATCGTCGATTTAATACCTTTACTATAGTAAAGTACGTTAGGTTCTAATAATCCGAATATACTTCTATTTAGTACTAGGCGCCTTCGAAATAATATCGCTACTTTTTAAATGCGTTAACGATTACTAATAATTCCTTATTATATATTTTATAATTTATTTCCGCTAGGGTAAGTCGTTTTAAGAAAAAGGCTACTAGTTTTAGTCTTCCTTTATCGTTTTTCTACGAGAGAACGGCTAAAATAACGAAATCCGAGGCGTCGGCTTTAACGATCGGGACTCGGTTAGGATCGAAATATATAAGTATCGAGGCCTTCGTAAAGGTTTCTTTTAATTCCTAAAAGGCCCTTTCCATTTCGATTTCCTATTTCCATAGCTTACGATCTTCCTTATTAGCGCTAATAATTAACCTAGCTATGCCCGAGAAGTTACGTATAAATTTACGGTAAAAGTTAGCGAACCTAATAAAGCTCTATAAGTTTTTAAATATAGCTAAGATACGCTAGTTAAGGATAGCTTCTACTTTATCTTTAGATATAATAATACCCCTAGGGCTTATATTATATCCTAAGAATTTAACTTCTTACGTTCGCTAGGTATATTTCTTTAGAGCTACCGCTAAATGGTTTTTTATAAGCCGTTTTAGGACTTCTTTAATTAGTTTATTATATTCTTCTAGCGTATCGGTATAAATTAAGACGTTATTTAAGTACGCGATAACCCCGGCGTTTAGGAGGTCGCGGAAGATATGGTTTATTATAACTTAGAAGATAGCGGAAGCGTTAATTAATCCCATAGGCATAACCGTATACTCGTATAACTTATAGCGTATTCTAAAGGTAGTTTTTCATTCGTCGCCCTCCTTAATCCGTACTATATAAAAGCTAGACTTTAAATTAATCTTAGTAAATTATCGTACCGTCTAAAATAAGTTCTATAATTCGTTAATTAAGGGAATTAGGTATCGGACGGATATTATAATTTTATTTAGCCCCCGGTAATCGGCTACCGGTTTTAGGGCGCCCGGGTCTTTCTTATTTATAAATATTATAGATACGCCGCAGGAGGCCTTAAATTTCCGGATTCTTCCCATGGTTATTATTTTATCGAGCTAAGGTTTTAAGGCGTCTAATTATCGTCCGCTTATAACGTATAGGGGTCCCTATGGTAGGGTAGTTCCCGGACGAAGCTCGATAACGTAGTCCTATGGTTACCGATTAAGGAACCGTTATTCCGCTTCCTTAGTTATAATAGGAACGAAGTCGCGAAATTATTCGGGTACTTATAATAAAGCGTCCTTTTCTCGCGTAGTTCCTATACGGATCGGCTAGGGGCGATAGTTCCGGCATTAAGGTAAGTCGAAATATAATCGTCCCTCCGTAAATAAACCCTAGGGAAGGTACTCCTTTATTTACTATTAAGGTAAAATAACGTCGACTTTTTCGTTTAATTTACTAACTTCTTAAACGACGGGGTAGATATATTCGTAGCTACGAAGCTTTATTTCGTTTATATATTAAAATTCTTTTAACGAGATCTTAAAGCCGTCGAATCCTATTAGTATTCTTAGCCGTAAGCGTTAATTAATAAGAAGGCGTAGCTACTTAACCTTAGCGGCGTTAATTAAAGGTACCTCGCTACCGGTATCTAGTAAGACCCGCAGGGATATTCTTTTCCTTAATACTTTATTTATATCGTATAAATAAGTCGTTTACCTAACTTTAGTTCGTTTAAGTTACGCTAAGGAACTCGTAGTTTCTTCGCTATAGGTATAGCCTCCGTTACTTCTAACGTTCCGGGCCGTTTTATAGCCGTAATTTTTACGTTATCTTTATCGCCCCTTTCTCCCGTTAACGCTTACGAGGGGGCATTTAAAAATCCCGTTCTTCTTCGGAATCGGATAGTTCTATAATACGGAAAAGAGTTTCCTTCTATCGTATAGCGGTATCGATCCTAACCCTTTTATTAGGTAGTAGTTCGGGCTCCTTCCTTCTTCTTTTTCCCGATAAGACTTTCTTAAGGGGCGCGGGTAAGTCCCGTCCTTCTAAGTCCTTTTTTACGAAGTAGGCTAGGGTTTAGTAATTATCCCTTCTATACCGCTAGTAGGCTTTCTTATCCTTCTTCCGCTAATCGATAGCGGCTTAGTTAATTCTAGCTAAAGCCTCCTTATTTCTTATTTATCGTAAGTCCTTAGCCGGTACGGGTTTCTTATTATCCTTACTTTTGCGTTCGTTTACCGGTTAACTTAAGCGGAAGCGAGTCTCTTTTACGGGTTACCTTTATTATTAATCCGCTTTCGTATACTCCTTCTACGAAGCGGACCTTCCTTTTCCCGAAATTCCTAGGTTAGCTATTATATTTTCATAGATTTAACCGGCTTCCTTAATTACTTTAAGGAAGGCTTCGTCGCTTTTAGGGATACTTCCTAGTCGTAAATAAACTAGCTTAATTATTTTATCGGGTAAGGTACGGGCGATATAATTCTAGAAGGTAGTTCCGGATTATTAAATAACGTCGTTAAAATCCATAAGTTCGGTAAGGTATTAAGAGATATCTCCTTAGTACTTAAGTTCCTATATTTTTTTAGAATTACGATATCGTTCGGCGGGGTCCTTAAATCGTTCTTAAAGGGCCTAAGAATACCCTACCTAAGTATCGACGATTATTAACCTTTCTACCTAGGCTAGTCGTTATTAATACTAGAGCTAGGCCTTTTCGGTAAGTATCGATCCTACCTAATTAATCTTTTAAATATCCCGAGTAAAACTTTCCTTATAAGTCTCGAGGTAAGACTTAACCTTAATTTATTATAATCGGAACTTAGCTAGGTCCTTACCGTTATAAGCCGTAGGCTTAATAAGGTATACTAGGTTAGTTATTACCGTAATACTTCGTCGATTATTCATAGCTTTAGTTTAGGCCCGAACTATACGTTCTTCGGCCGGGTCGAGAGGCTCCTAAGGTTCTTTAGGGGCGCCGGGTAAGCGTCGCGGCCTCTACGGATCCTTAGATTCCGAGCTATCCGAATCATCGGAATCCCTTAGGTCCCTTAAGGCATTCCGCGGGATTTTTAACGGTTACGGTAGTCCTTACCCGGCTCCTCTTAATATAAAGGCTCTTACGGTAGTATCCTAAAAACGGGCCCGCGCGCGTATAGCGGTACGTTTAACCGCGGTATCCTATAGTACGCCGTTAAAAATAATTTCCCTTATTCTAACCTCGCTATTAATATATCTCCCGGTCGACGCTATTATAATACGGATAGCCGGCGCGGGAATCGGTATCCTTACCTTCTAGCTAGCTCCGGCGATAATAAATTCGATATTCGTCGGCTTATTACTTAATCGTCGTTATTAATATTCCTTAATTAAATTAACCGCGTAAGCCTTAAGGTCGTCTTTAATTAGCTAGGTTTTTTCTTCCATAGCTCCGGGAATAAGGTATTCCTTACTAAGGATTTCGCTAATCTATCCATCCTTCTACGTAGCCTAGGAGCTAACGTCCGTTACTAACTTATTATATTCCTCGCGTAGCTAAGTTAAAGCTCGTTAGTTCTAGAGTACGGCGTTTTAAAGTTAATTTATAGCGGCCGTTCGTACTTTATCTTATCTAGTAAACTTAGCTACGGTTTCCCATACGTTTTAAGCGAAATAGGTGCTTTATTCTACGACCTACTTCTAGAACTTATAGATCTATATCTTCGTAGTTCGGATACCGGTAGCTTATATAGCCGTAGCGGTTTAATAAAGCTATCGTAATTATTCGTATTATTCCTTTAGAATCGTATTCTACCGATGTCCTACGTCGACTTAATTAGCTAATATTACCAGGCTTTAGTAAGCCTATCTTATTTACTCATATAAATCTACGATCTACTATAAAGGATCTCGTATAACTACTCCTAAGTTCGCGATTTCCGGAGCATTAGCTATAACTACTTCGTATTCTTAGGGTTAGTATACCACGAGGGATTTATCGGTCGGTTTTAGGGTTAGTTCCGGCTAAGGCGCCGGGGTAGTTCGTTCGGCGTCTTTTACTTTTAATTCTATCATAACGGCTTTTAGTTTATTAATTATAGCTACTATCTAAGCTACCTCCGCCATAGAGATCGATACTAGCCCCGAGGCAGCCGGTCGCGGAAATAGGAACGCTTACGGCTCTGGTTCTTTAGTAAAGGGTCGAGGTTAATCTAGTAGTAGTACCGGGATAGCATCTTCGTACGATACCGGCTTAGGCGTAGGCTTTCCTTATTATTAACTTATAATAAAGTTATAAGGGTAAGAATAATATAGAATTATTTATAACAAGGAGCTATACTTAAAATAGGTTTAATTTAATTAATAATTCTATAAGGGGTTTCTTAGGTCCTTATCCTTCCTTAGTTTCCTAATCCCCCTCGCGTCCTAATATATTTCCCGAAGTACTTCCGTACCTTAGTACCTTAGTACCTTAATACCGAAGCCATCCGTAGCTTATTTAGGACTTTCCTTAGTAGGTCGCCGAAGAAGCGACTTTAATGCCCGATGTTATCCTCCTAACCGTTATGGCCTAATTATTGGTGCAGGGTTTCATCCCCGTGTGACAGGGGGCCATAATAACGACCCTCTACTACACTCCCTTGCTATTCCAATTTACAAGAGATAACGGCCCTCTAATGGCCGGTGTGCGCTTGTTACCGTTTCTCGCTGCCATTATATGTATGTCAGTTCTAAACGGAGTCTTAATGCCGAAGCTAGGTCCATACATGCCGTGGCATGTCTTTGGCACCGCAACAATGGTAACCGGCTCTGCGCTTATGCGTAAGTGGCGTATCTAACCCCCAATATCTAGATGGTTAACTAACCACACAAGTCACCATAAACTTATCGACGCCGGAATCCCACATCTACGGACTCACTGCACTTATCGGTATTGGATGTAGATCGTATTTCACTGCCGGCATTACCGTCGTCCAGACCCTCGTCCCGGTTTCTAAGCTAAGTAACACGGTGGGCTTCATGGCCACGGGTACGTGATACTAATTATAATAGCCTACTGGATAGCTAACAGGTTTTCACAGGCCAAATGATGGGCCAGATCGTGGTGCTCAGTATATCGGGCGCTTTATTCCAGAACATCGGTTCAGATCGCCTCCGCACCCTCCTACCAGACCTATCCTCAGATGAAATCTTGCAGTTGACGACGGGGGCGAACAGTCCTGTCTTCCAAGGTCTCGGTCTTGAGCTACAGCCGCAGGTTATAGAGGAAGTGACACTAGCGATCCGCAATGTGTTCGCGGTTATCTTGGCTACCACGGCACTGGGCTTGGTTGGGTCTGTCTTTATGAGTGTAAGAGCGATGTCCTCCTTGCCAGGCAGACGTTTACTAACCTTTTCATAGCGTCAAAAACTGTACCGATAACAGCATCTCGCCTCCGCATTTTAAAAATCTACGACGGGAATATTAATATTCGGGTCGAAAGGTATCACTATGGACTAGAGGCTGTAAGTTAGGTCACCGCTCCACGAGCCACCGCTTCGCGGACCACCTTTTTACAAATATGCTTATAAATAAACGATTTTTACCCGTAAAAAAGCGGGTTAATTTTTTTGGTTGATTAATTAATAATTTAACTAGTTTCATATAAATTTAGGGTTTTTTCCCTTATCTTGACAGATTTTTATATAATTTATTAACGAAGGTGCCGAAAAAGTTTGTAAATACCGTTTTAGAACCGATTTTTTACGGTTCACTAAATGCAAGACCTAAATAGTATATTCATCTGTATTCATATGTGCAGCCAAACATTTATGCGTATGTAACAGCTACCTAGGCATGTTGGGGCATCATATTTTGCATTTGCGTGGCGAGTGTGTTGGTAGCAGCAGTGCCCGCGTCTTGAATTGTAATCAATTGGTGTCTTGTCCCCAACAAGATCTAGGTAGGCCCTTCCTCTCTTAGTAGCCCATGGTTTATCTAATGGAAGAGACATATATATGGTATCTGGAAGTGATACCGTATCACGGCTGCACCGACGCGAAGGAGAAGGATACAATATTATGGTATGTCCAAAGTAGTAGCGTTAGACTGTGCACCTAACTCGCATATCTTGTGACCCCCAGGCATCTCCCAACCCAGTCCCACTGAACCTACGACCAACATTATGACTAGCCCAACAGCATCGTCACAAGTTCCACCACTCGTCTACCGAAGAGTATGCGAAATTCACTTCCATTCCTACTGATTCCAGTACCGCCGCTGTGAGAGGCAACTAATGGATGTGTTGAATTGCCACCACAAGACTTGTTAGGTAAGAAGGCATATTATCGACCGATATTGGCGTATGTTATACGAAACCCGCATTCATAATGACTGCAATGCACGCCAACGTACCCAACATGCAATAATAGCTCTTAATACGTCTAGTTGCCGACGAGCGGCTAACAGGGAATGCTTGCTATCCGCTACCTGGCTACCTACCTAGGGCGGACGGTAAGTTTGTTTGCGCCTGATTGCACCTACTCGCCCGCTGATGATGCGGCACAGACACCAGTTGCTAGCTAGTATCATCTTCTCAGTATACACATACTGTACACAGGAAGGTCCTATCTAGGAGTCAACTTCGATATTACTCGATAGAATCTCATAGCAGGTAAGAGATATATTAGAGAAATAATAATTACCTCTCCAACAAGTTATCTTAGTGGCCCCATACAGGCTTCAAGTAGAAACACTAGCTAATACCTCTTTCTAGCGCTTCCGCCTGGCTCTGCTACTTTCGCTTGCCTGAATTGTAATGTCTTCGTACGCCAATTCCTTCTCAAGGCTGTCACTGCTCTTCCTATTGTCGGCCATGGTTGATCTGTTCAGGTTGATGGCCCAGGGAAGAAGTTGGTTAAATGGGGGTCGCCAAAACGGACTGGGCTTGCGGCTCTGACCTAGGTATAACTTTGGATAAAATGAGCCGGATGATGAATACGACAGGCCCCGGTAATTTCTGGAAGCAAAGGCTGTATCTTAATGTTGTAATGACATGATATAGAGTGAACAGAACTAATACAGGCTCAGCCCGGTATTAGGTTCTTGCGATGCAGCCGACGGCCGTGGAGTTTTAAGTCCGCCGTTTGTCTCGAAAGCTGGCATGAAAGGTAGAAAATCTGAGCTCGTTTATACATCATTCGGTTACCTTGGGGCCTGAGGACTTTCCCTTGCCTTTTCTCTAGGCCTATTATAAAGAACTACAGACCTCGGCAACCTCCTTGGATAAGCTGGTCGCATCGTCCCGGCTGCTTGGAAATGGAAAAACAGTTCCTGTAACTGTGTGATCGTCCTATATCAGCACGTCAGGAGACATCTGTTGGTCGTAGGCATTTCGTTTGGGGGGGGAGAAATTGCGAGCCTTTGAGTGCTGTTGGTTGGGTTCCGCCGCTGTCGTCGTCGTTGGTTATCTCGTGCTATTTTCAGACTGACCTTATGCAACGGCGGTTGGCTACGGCACAGTCGCCCCACTTGGGCGCGACAGACTCCCATCAGATCGAGTACGCGTCAGAGCCATCGTAAATGAAATCAAAAAGGGAAAATCTTCATCGAACAATTGGACACAATTCAGCTTACCACTTGCAAACTGTTATTTTTCCTAATCGCAGTCCTACTCTCTTTCTATATCACTCTCTTCGTTTTCGAGTCGCCGTCTCTGTGGCAACGTATCTCATAATGACAATGTACGAGAGCCAAGAAGAACTCGATAACCTTGTCTGGGACAAGAATGACGAGGACTCCGATAAGGCACAGAAAGAAATGCGACTCAAAACCACCTGTCGCAAAGTGGAAGAACTAGTGGAGGAAAAATTTGGGAAATCTGCAACCTTGATATCGCCTTTGATCTTCGGTGGCTTCAACATCCTCTACAGGATACGCCTCGAAGGGACGTCTCCAGATATCATGGTTCGACTACCTTGCCCGAGCCTTGTTCAGTTTCCAGATGAGAAAACTATCCATGAGGCAGCCACAGCAGCTTTTATTGCGAAACAGACACGGCTGCCTATCCCCCGACACCTTTTCTATGGCGAGGACTCACCAGTCGGCCCTTTCGTGATCATGGAACGCGTTGAGAATTGCGGGAGCGTTTCAGCGAGGCTGACCCGACCCAGCGAGGACTCTTCAGCGCCTCACGTTCTGGATCCCAACGTTTCCGAGTCCACGCTAGAGGCTATCTGGGGCAAGATAGCACACTGTCTGCTGCAGCTTTGCCGGATAACCTTCCCAAGGATTGGGTCTTTGGTCGAGGCCAATGACGGCACCTGTGAGGTGGCTAGTAGGCCGATAACCCATAACATGACCGACATGGTTCGACTCGCGAATATTCCTCTCAGAGTTCTCCCACCACGGGGGAAGACGTATCGGACTGCAGACGAATGGTATACAGCATTGGCAGATATGCATATCGCACAACTCATCTTCCAACATAATGACCTAGTCACTTCCGAGGACGATTGCCGAAACAAGTTCGTGGCACGCCAAATCTTCCGCAGATTGGCGAGACAAGGTCGGCTCTCTATTTTCGGATTCGCCGAGGACAACTGGTCCGCCCAGTCATCCAAGATTCCAGCTTCCACGCTCTCCCCTGCCCCTTCCGTCTCTGACGCTTTCAGACTCTGGGGCGACGATTTTCGAGCAGGAAACATACTCCTCGCCGACTCTGATGAGATCGCTGCCCTTATAGACTGGGAATATACATATGTTGGGCCTACGCAGTTTATCCTTGACCCTCCATGGTGGCTTCTTATCGAGACGGCTGAGATGTGGTCCTCCGGCATCGACGAATGGAGAGAAACATACGACGTGCGCTTGAAGACGTGGCTCTCTGCTATGGAAAAAGCAGAAGCAGAAATGACAGAGCCGAATCTTCTACCGGCACATTTGTCCACGTATATGCGAGAAAGCTGGAAAACGGGGAGATTTTTCCTCAGCTATGCGGCCAGGAAAAGTTGGGCGTTTGACACTATGTACTGGAAATTTCTGGACGAGAGATTTTTTGGCGATCGCGAAAGTGGCATTCTTAAGAATGATCTGTGGAAGACGAGAGTTAACCTATTGAGTGAGGAAGAGAGAGCAGCAATGGAGCCGTTTGTGGGGAGAAAGATGACCGAGTCCAAGGAAAGGCGCATTGTCAACTGGGATCCGACCGAAGCCAGACAGCGGTTATCTGAACTCTTGTTTGATTGAGAATAGAGTTAGAATATTTCCCTCACAAAAAATCGGCATTTTCAATTTAAATACACGACAATGTGAAGCATAAATACCTACTTGTTTTAAACTAGATTTAATTTCTTCCCTGAGCCAGTATTAAAGAAGCTAGACCACCGCTCTGCGAGCCACCCCTTCGCGAGCTGGGTATTTTATATAGGTTTACAAGCAAACGATTTATCGCTGTAAAAACCTGGGAAAAAATTAGAAAACCCGAAATTTACTTATATAATCAATTAGCTTAATTAAATTAATATATAAACTTTTTGAATTCTTAAGTTATTAATATAAGAAGTTATATACGATTTTGATGGTTGGTCAGCGATTAAGGAGAGTCACCCAAGTACTATGTATCTATTACGTGCTCCCTATAGGCATATAAGGACTAACCTAATCCTCTACCTATAGTAGAAGATAGCTTCTAAATTAGATATATTAATATAGCTAGTCTTACCCCCTATCGTTTCTTACTATTATTATTATTTACTTTACTTTACGTACGTACCTACTAATACTAATTAATATTATTAGATAATTAGTAATATAGATTAGTAAGGTTAGAAGAATTATTACTACTTTAATCGGGAGAATTACTATTACCGTAGTAATATAAGCGATATTAGTAAAAGAAGAATCTTCTATTACCTTTTATTACTACCTATCTCTTTTTAGTACTTTCTACGGGTAACGATTTTTATAACTACCCTTTTCCCTACGACTACGTTAAGAAACGCTATCCTACCTCTTTCTTTATTATATCCTATAACTATAACGAGGCTATCTTGCCTTCCTACTAAAGATTAATAACCCCTATCTTCCCTCGATTCCTACCGTTAAATTCCATTAAATATATCGGATTTAAAGGTACCGGAGACCTTAGCCTAAGGAGCTAGTAGATAACGAATAAAGCTAGGACCTAGCGAACCTAAAAACCCTACCCCCGTACCTATTTTCGGACGTGAACCGCTAAAAGGACCCCTAGGAAGCTAGAACCTAAGGGACGTAGAAGATTTCCGCGAGTTTCTTAAACTTATTATAGGACGACTAACCGCGATAATAGTATAGTTCGATCCGTAAGTAATTAAATGGTAATAGTTCGTACCGGAAACTATTAACCTACGATAAAAGGTAATATAGGTATTAATAATAATAGCGGACTTTAAGGTAGCGAATACTAGTACCCTTAACGTTCGTACTATAAATAAAGCCCTATATAATTATTAGGAACGATTTCGAGGCTATAGGGAAGGGAAGTTCGAATTAATACCCGCTACCTTCCGTTCGTTCCTACGTAATACCTTAATAAAATAAGGCATCTACGTAGGAAGAAGTAATACGAAATATTCCCGAAAATTCGCGGAACTAACACGAGCGGGAAGCCTTCCGACCTAGAATTACTAAGAACTCTAAACGGCTAAAGCTAAGTAGCTTAATACGCTAGCATAGAAAACGCTAACGATAGAGACTAACTAAGGAACGGTATATCCCGAATTAATAGAATTAATACGAGGGAGACTAACTTCCTTATAATTTAAAGAGGTAGCGGCCGAATTATTAATATAATAAATCCTTACTCCGTTTCGAAAGGTTATATACGGAAGTAACCCTCCTTTTATTCCGACTAATCCGTAGTTCGAAACCCCGCCTAGGTATAGTTTTCTTTACCTTAGATTCCTTAACGAGCTAACGCCGAGACTATAATAAATAAGGTTAACTAGGAGCTAATAAAGGTCGCTACCTAATCCTTTATTAGTACCTTAGCTTAATTAACCGGTTCTCCTTTCTCGAAATAACGTCCCGCTAACGCCTAATAATTCCCCCGGTCTACGTTAGAACGTACCTCGTTAATAGGTACCTCCGCCGCAGGCGCTAAAGGCGTTTTTATTTTTCTAACCTTTTCCGGCTCTTTAATTACTACCCTTCGCTTCTCCTCCCTCTTAGCTTTACTTATATCCGTATTTATTTCTAGGGTATCCGCTATACGGATATCCGCCGTATCCGCCGATAAGCTTTTAATAAGGCTACGGACCGTATAGGCCGTATAATCCATATAACCTATAGATATTATTATTTCCCCTTTAGCTATACCTATCGATAAAAGGAAACGATCGAGCGAGAGAGAGGACGTAATTCCCCCGGGGAAACTAATATGTTACCCCGGAACTAGGACATAACTAATATCCTAAAAGCTAACTACTAATAAATTACTTAAACGAAGGAATCCCCGGAGGACGCGGTTCCTCCTTACCGATAGGATAATCGCGTACGCCGGGAACTAAACCGCCGCCGCCGCTTATTCTAGGGCCTAATCCTCCCCGATAATTATCCATATCCGTCGGGAACTAAAAGTAGTAGACCTATTACGATATATTACTTACGAGGGTACCGAACGAGCTATGCCCTCCGATTATCGTAGGGTACTTTAAGAAAGCGTAAAATAAGGAAAATAATTATACGGGAGAAGTATACGATATCCTAGAGGATAAGTTCCGATTCTTCCTAGACGTTTATTATATTACTAGGATCCGGTAAATATAATTCCATATCGTTTTTTCGATAATCTTATTAGGAAGGGTAGCTATCTACTTCCTATATAGCGTCCTTAGATACTAATATTTCGTTAATATATACTTCGTAATAAAACGTTACTTTAATACGGAATAGAATAAGGTTTAGTATTACTACGATTAAACGGTTATTACCTTTTATAATATAAAGGCCGAGAAAGGTAACGAGAGTAAATCGGACCTAGAGGTATTCCAAGTAATACTAGATAAGCTAGCCTTATATTAAAGGGTACTTAGTCCCGACTTTAAGGGGAAATAATAATTAATCGCCGCCGTTTATCGAGCCTACCGTAACGTTTCCTAATTATAGTATACTCTTTTCGAACCTTTTATACGTTTCGAAGATATAGCTAGTAAGCTCCGTACTTCGATTCATACCTATGAAAATCTTAAGGGAATACGCTAATTTATTATGGATAAGGATAGCGATAACGGCGAGGGAAACGATTAATACTACGTCGATCGTAAATACTACCGTAACGATAAAGGAGGTAAATATTACGATAATAAGAAGGAAAGGGGCTACTTCGGATAGTAACGAACGTAGAAAAGAAGGTATTAGATATGTAAAAAGGAGGGATATTAATCTATTAAATACTCCGAGAAAAAGAGGAAGGAGGTAAAGGCGCGGTAGAAGGTTAATAAGGACAGGCCTAAGGGTAATTATGCGACGTTCCTAGCCGATTACGAAGAAATCGATAAATAAAAAAAAGGCTTAGGGATTAAATAAAACGACGAACCCGGTACCGATTAAACGTTAGATAGTAATAATAAGTAATATATAACTGCCGTTTACCTATCCGACTAGGTATTCCGATACCGCGTTACCTCGTACTCCCCGTAAGAGGCGACCGGTATCGGCGATACCGTTTTCGTCTTCGACCGATACTCTAAGGATATCTTTTAAGGCATCATATTAAATATAAATATAATAAGAGTATCTATCGCCGGTAAGGAATAATACCTTGCTCTCGCCTGGGAATACCCGGAATAATAACTCGAAATTAATAATACCCGGGCGGGAAAAGCGAATATCCGATTCGGAAACGGATTATTAATAGGCTTCTTAGGAGCCGTAACGGTCGATATCCCGTTCGGATACGTCGATTTCTACGTAATAAAAACAGATACCTTATTTCTCCTATCCCTTAAGGATATGGATCGCTTCGGTATTTACTTTAATAACGTTACTAACTAACTGGTTTCTAAAGATAGTACGATAGTTCTAGTTACGCGTAAATAAGGGTATCCCTAGCTTTAATTCGACGATAGGACCTATTTTACCGTAGCGTACCTTACGGAAATAGAACTACGGCGTATTTATACCCGCTTCGGCTATTCGTTAGTTAATAAGTTATATAACTTACTTAATAAGGCCGGCTACGACGTTAATATTAACGAGATTAAGGCTGTTAATAAGTTCTATTATTATTACTAAGTAAAGGGCGCGTTACCCTAGAGGTTTAGGTTTAGCCTAAATGATCTAGATATAGACTTTAACTACGAAGTAATTATCGATATTATATACCTCGACGGCTAATTAATATTCCACGCTATAAATATAACGACTAGGTTTTAAGTAGTAAGGTTTATAAGAAAGATTTCCGCTAGAAAGACCTAGGAAGTTCTTAAATAGTACTGGATTAATACCTATCTAAAACTACCGGACGTTATTACATACGATACCGGTATAAATTTCGATAGCATTAAATTTCGTAACGAGGTACGGTTAATGAAAGTTACCTATAAATAAGTACTAGTAGAAGCGTATTAATCTATCGGAAAGGTTAAGGAGTATTACGGCTTAATCCGTAGAGCATACGAAATTATTACATAAGAAACGGAAGGTTTATTTAAAGCATCCCGCCTATAGGTAACCGTTAAGGTAGTAAACGATATAGCCGGCCCGAACGGCTTTATACCTACCCTCCTCGTCTTCGGGGCATATCCTAGAATTAACATAGACTTACTACCTACGGCGTTATAAACGTAAAAAGCTTAAGCCGTTTAGAAGGTAATAATAGAGGTTAAGAGGCTTAAGGTATAGAGGTTTATCCGGGGTACCCTTAATATACGGAACGGACCGAATACCTTAAGAACCCTTCCAGGACTACTACCGTTAGGTAGCGAAGTCCTGGTTTTCCGCGAGAAGGAAGGGTAGAAGGAACCCCATAAGGTCATTACCGTTACGAATAAAGATATAATAGTTAAATCGATAAAGGGAACGTCTACCTTTAGGAGCTTTTACGTTAAACCATATACCCGACCTATAATTACGCTACCGAAGGAAATAATAATCGAAATACTATAACCTCGAATTAACTTTAATAAATATAAAATAATTCCAGGGGAGGAATTCGCCGTAACGTATACTAACGTAAAGGAAAAGAGCGACTATACTTTAGTATTAAAGCTACGGGTAACGGGAAGAATTACGATACCCGGTAAGTCATATAAGGCGTCCGATCTAAAGGAGCTTAATACGTTTTTCGACGACGGCGTTTTATAACCCGAAACCTAGGACGACTTAGTCTATAAAGGGGCTACTATCTTTAAATCGCGCATAATCCGCGAAATTAAAGGCAAGAATATCCTAACGCCGTACGAAAAATCTAGACTAGTAATCCAAGGATACGGAAACCGCGAAAAGGAGTCTATTATAACCTACGCGCCTACCATTTAAAGGGCGAGTTAGCGGTTAATCCTAGTACTAGCTCCGACGCTCCGCTAGCGAGGAATAAAGATAATAATCCAAGATATTACCATAACTTATACGTAATCGAGGATACTAATATAACGAACGATATTTATATAACTACCCTCGGAATTAAAAGATAAATACCCCGAGGGAACGTTATTACGAGTCGTTAAACTATTATACGGACTCGTAGAGGTAGGTATATATTAATTCGAAACCTACTTAAAGTACTATTAACGGGAGTTATAAATAAGCTTATTAGTATTCGACCTATACCTATTAATTATAAACGCCGATTAACCGTTTAGGATTACGGGTTTCTAAACGGACGATACGCTAAACGTTAGCACGAAGGAGTTCCTCGAATAGGAAGATAAGGTACTTACGAAGGCAGGAATTAAAGCAAAACCATAAAAGACGATAGAACCGGGAATAATCGAAGATTTTAACGGATTACGCATTAGGCTTTACGACGAAGGATACGGACTTAACGTAGCCTAAAAAGGATAGGCTAAAAAGCTAGAACTACTAAACCTAAAGGCAGGCGATATAGCCAAAAGGTTTATCGAATAACGGGTACGGGGGATATATATCTCCTTAATCTACTAACCCGAAGCCGCCTTCGATTATTTTACGGCGGTATAGTATATTAACCCGGGGAATAAGGAGGCGAAGGCTTTTAATAAAAGGATCGATTAGTAGATAACTAATAAGGATCGAGGCCTTAATTATATTATTCTCGACCCGAATAATTTACGCTTATATATCTTCGTAGACGGCTTATTCGCTAATAATATAGATTTAAGCTCGTAAATCGGCTACCTCGTCGTATTAGGTAACGAAGAATCTACTACCTAAGATAACGAGCTCTAAATTATCGGTAACTTAATCCATTAGTTATCGACTAAGTATAAAAGAGTTACCCGGAGCGTACTTACTAGCGAGATATACGGGATAGTTTAAGGATTCGACGTTAGTTACGTAATCTACCGCATAGTTAATATTATTCTGGAACGGCTAGTACTGCCTAAGGTACCGCTAACGTTATATACGGATTCTTTATCGCTATACTAATACCTGGTTTAGATAGGTAGTACTAACGAAAAGCGCCTAATGATCGACCTAATGGCATTAAGGTAGTCGTATAAGAATCGAGAGATTAACGATATCCGATAGATCTACGGGAGCTATAATCCTACCGATACTATAACAAAGGTATTACTAAATAAGGCCATAAGGACCTTAATAGAAAATAACTAGATTAACCTAAGATTAAAAGGATAGGTAAAAAGGGGATAGTAGTTCGTAATAGTTAAATTACAAAAAGAAAACAGAGTAAGTAATGGTTGGTTAGCGATTAAGGAGAGTTACCTAAGTACTATGTATTTATTACGTACTACCTATAGGCATATAAGGACCAACCTAATCCTCTACCCATAGTAGAAGATAGCTTCTAAATCAGACACATTAATACAGCCAGTTTTACACCCCATCGTTTCTTACTACTGTTATTATTTACTTTGCTTTACGTACGTACCTACCAATAGATTTAAAGTTTTTTTAAACTATACTAATAGTTTCCTATATAATTTATTAGTAAATGCATTAATTATACATTATATCAACCTCTTTACCTATTTCTTTCATGGTAAAAGAATAGGTCTATTACCTATTCCTTTATATTATAAAAAAATGGTTAATATTTTGTAAATTCTTTTTCTTTTTGAAAACTTTTTTTAATTTTAACAAAATTAAATAAGTTTTAAAAACACTGATTTTTAATGTTCTTTTTTAGAAATACTTTGTATGAAAAAGTAGGGCCGTCGGAGAAGTAGAATTCTTATTATGAAAATAGGTACGATTTGAAAAGGTTTTAACCTATTAAAAAACGTAGTTTTTTTAAAATAATAAATTAAATTTGTTACGTAGAGAGCCATCTATATATGGCTCCCTACTCCTTCTCTAGTTACTCGTTTACCTAACATGGCTCCTAGCTCGCTTATAAAATATAGCTCGTAGCTCCCTATCGTTTATATATAGGTAGCTCGTATCTCCTTTATTTATCTCCTTCCTTTTTAGAGAGGTAGTTAATTTACCTTCTTCTTCCTACCTTCCGTTGCTCTTAAGAAGTAACCTTAGTACCTACGTAGCTTTCCCGATCTACGTATTAATTATAACCCCGGTAGCCCTTCTAAGGAGCTAAGTTAACTAAGGTCTTACTATATAAGCTTCCGAGTAATCTTATTATTTATCTTTATTTCTTTAATTTTTCGATTAATCGTTTTCTTTTAAACATCGCTTTTGTTTTCCTCTCGAGTAATATATCTATAGTAATTATTAATACTAACGGAAACTTCTCTATTAAAAAGCTACCTATTAATATTAACCTACGTAACTTCGACGAATATCTACGATGGTTTATTACTTTCTAAAATTACGCCGAGTAATTCGATATCTAAAAGGATATTAATCCTAATGCGAACGATTATAAGCTAAGCTCGGCGATACTTCTATCGCTCGAAGAATTTATTACTTAAGAAAAGAAGCGAGCGAGGAAGTAGTACCTCTAAGCTTTCTATAAATAGGTTAAGAAATGTAATGGGCTATGCCTATAGTAGGGCCCTGGCTAGTGCTAGGGCATAGTACGTAATCAGTACTCACGGCGGATAAGGCCAGCTATCGCAAGTGCGGCCTATAGGGTATACTTTCTTCCTTTTTCTCCTCGTCTAGCTTTAGTTTATTAACATACGGCTTTTACCTAGCGAATAGCTCTTAAAACCGTAATAAAAAGCTAGACTAACCTTCTTTTATCGTTTTACGGATTAGCATCGAAGCGAGCGGAATCAGTAGTAGGAACGGCGATATAGCCCTTAGAGAAGCGGTACTAAGCCAGCAGTCGGAAAGGCGGTATTAGCTTTTAGATATACGCGCCGGCAGCTACTACGAAGAGGACCGACGATAGCAGCAGACCAGTATCTTAGCACGTAGGATCAGCAGTAGGAAAGGCGATGCCAGTGTTTACGCCGGCTAAGTCAGCAGTCGGAAAGGCGGTATTAGCTTTTAGATATACGCGCCGGTAATAGCCTACGGACGAGGACCGATATAAGATAACCCGAAAAGAAAACGACCGATAACCCCGAAAAAACGCAGATTTAAATAGTAATTTCGAGATAAGAACGACGAAAAATACGGCTAAAAACGGCGGAAAATTTTTTTTCCGGAGAAAGATAATAAAGCGTTAGAGTATAGCGTTCGTCGAAAGTTAAAAACGCCCGAGGCGTAATATAAGAAAGGAACGGCGTTAGAATAGCGACGAAACGATAGGTTAAATTAGGATAATAATACTTCGATAAAGGTACTAAAGGTATTAGCGGTTTTCGGAAAGACTACCGGTTTCTTAGTAGTATCGATAAAGGCGCTAACGACGCTAGTAATAAACGGAAAGGCGCGCTTCCGCGCGTCCTTAAGCGGAGTCTTTTAAATTCCGTTAACGGACGATAAACGATAGTCTTTAAATAAGTAGGAACGGCGTACCTTAATACGTCTTCCGGCGAAGCCTCGCGGTTTCGTTAGTAATACGGATAAACCCTTAGCCTTTAAACGGTAGGAGAGGCCCTAAGCCTCTTAGTAATAAACGGAAAGGCGCGCCTTAATACGCCTTTAAGCGGAGCCCTTTAAACTCCGTTAGCGGACGATAAACGATAGTTTTTAAACGAATTAAACGACGTATTTTAATACGTCCTTTAGCGGATCCGACGGGATCCGCTAGCGGAAAATAAACGAGGGTCTTTAAACGGCGGTAAACGAACCGACGATCCCGTAATTACGGGAGCTAGGCTAGACCTAGTAAGCGCCGATTACGACTTCGTACGCGGGGCTTTAAAGCTTTACGGTTTAATAAAAGGATCGGGACTAGTAGTTCCCGGGGAGTAGTAATACCCCGGGAAACGAAGATAATAGCCCGGGAAGCGAATAACGTAACCTAAGAAACGGCGAAGGAGGAAAGGCTCTCGGGAGAAGTAGCTACCGGGAAAGCGTACCCGGTAAGCGAAGAAACCCGGGAGACCTACGAAAGAGAAGGAGATCTCGGGAAAGAATAGGACCCGGGGGAAGAGCGCCGGGGGGCTAGAGGCGCCCGGCGTAATACCCCGGGAAACGAAAGGCCCCGGGAAGGAAACGGCGGAGAAGGAGGAGACCCCGGGGTATAGTATAACCGCCGGGAAGGAGAAGGAGGGTAAGGCTATACCCGGGGGGCATTAATACCCCGGGAAACGTACGAACGAAAGGAGGCCTAAGGATATACTAATACCCTAAGCGGCGGAGTTAGCAACCCGGGAAGCGAGTAGCGTACCCCGGGGGACGGAAGCAGTACCTAAGGATGCGGTACGCATCCTAAGGCGCAGAAAAAACGGGTTAGGTTATTAGGGCTAAACGCCGAAGAAAAGGGCGGCAGGGCGTACTTTTTTTTTCCGGGAGGAGACCTTATATAATAGGCTATGCCTATAATAAGGCCCTGACTAATGCCAGGGCATAGTACGTAATTAGTACCTACGGCGGATAAGGCTAGCTATCGCAAGTGCGGCCCATAGGGTACACTTTCTTCCTTTTTCTCCTCGTCTAGCTTTAATTCATTAACATACGGCTTTTACCTAGCGAACAGCTCTTAAAACCGTGACAAGAAAGATCCTAAGACTCGTAGGAAGGAGCCGAAAGCTTTAACCGAAAACCCGCGCTACTTCTTTATCGAAGAATATAAGTAACTATTCGAATAAAGTCGCTCTTAAGAGTTTTAAGCTACTATCGCTAGTAAAAGTTACTAAGCTTTCTATTATTAGATTATATCTACGGTTTTTATTAATTATCTTAAATTCGTCGATATATAACTTAAAGCTTAAGGACTTAAGCCGAACGTTTAAAATACCGTAAGACTATTTAGCGACTACCTCGCTCCTACCTTTATTATTACGTAAACGTTCGTTCGTTAGAAGTACCGCGAGGTCTTATAAAAGGTAAAAGCAGGTACCCTTTACGGCGAGTAATTCTTTACTACTTAGAATAACGCTTACTACCGAGCTTTCGTTTATGATATTAACGAGATCCGAGACGTACTCGAAGCGAAGGACTTCCTCGAAGTTATTAAAGTTAAAATCGCTTTAAACTAAGCTATTCGCGCGATTATTAAACTAACTACGGCGCACCGGCTTAAACGATAGCTACTTTTTCTTATAAAACTAAGTAAAGTATTCGGAGCTTTTATTTCCGAGGATAAGAAGATAAGTAAATCGGGCCTTTATATCTTAATTACGTATTAAAGAGCTACTATAGTGGTGCGGTGGATCTAGGCCACGTAGCCTTTTCGATGTGTATTTATATGGGTCGCGCACTCATATTTTCATCAGTCAGACTTAGACCTGTAGACATCACAGCCTACAGCTATTCACTCCTTTTACCATGCCTTTCTAGCCATCCTCGTCTTTGCCTTTCCAGTCTCACCTTTCCCAGCTGCCGTTTTCAGCTGGCCGATCAACCGATTACAGCTGTTTACAGCTGTGATCTTGGTTGATCGGCACTGGGCCAGTTGTTGGCAGTTGGGCAGTCCTTGTTTCGTGCCTCCGTCAGCGTGCCCACGCTGCTCCTGTTCACTACTTTAAGATATAAAGCCGGAACGATTAACGCTAATAACTCTAGTAGCTTTAGTAATTCGACCGATAACGCTAAAGCTAATAAGTATCTATATAATAAATAATACCGTTAGGCTCCGGAGGTATACGCTAACCTATAATTCGTTATTACCGGTAAAACGCTACGATAAATCTCATATATATCCGATAACGTAAAACTAGCTATTAAATAACGGTATAACTTAAGCGACTTTACCTTACTCCGAGTTCTTATTAAAAGCGATAAATAAAAGGTTACCGCTCCTAATTAAGGTAACTCCTCCGGAACTAACCTACCTCGGAATAAGCGTAATAAAAATAATAAATAGTCCGGTAATATTAACGTAACGGTAATCGACCTACGTATTATCTATATAACCTCTAACGTAGGGGTATTTTTTACTATAGATTTAATACGATACCTCCTTTCTAAGAATACTATCTTCGATAATTACGGAGCTATTTACCTTATTAATAACCGGAATTTATTAATCGAAAGCTCCTTCGCTTCCGCTAAAAACGGATAGACTATCGAAGCTAGTACTACGAGCTTTCCTATTACCGGTACTAATACTCGCGTTATTAAGAACTACCTTTAGGATAAGTCGAGTAAGCTTACGATCGACCTTACGCTTAAAGACGTTATTCTCGTTAAAGATTTCTATATTAATATTATTTCCGAAGTAAAGCTTCTTATTATTAATATCTAGTATTATAATCTTAATTACTCTCTTCGCCGGGAATCGATTAAGAACGGGTTTATTATAAGAAAGCTTAAACGTCGTTATAACCTAGTGTTTTTTAAATTTAAGTAGTTTTCCGTTTATTCGTAAGTTCTTCCCGTAAAACCGCTACGTACGCCTATAATAATATTATATAACGTAATATCGCTTATTATTATTCCGATTATTAAGGGAAGAAAAACCCGATAAAGAAAATCGAAAGATTAAATAAAACCGAAAGAAAGCTCCGAGTAACTCTAGTACCTTAGAACTAAATACCTAAGCCCGGAGGCGCTTAAAGTACTTGTAAAGCATGCCTAAAATATCGAAATTAACGGTATACCTACGCTTAAGTACGAGCATTATAAGCTTACGATAGGTAAGAAAGTAATCTTACGCCGACTATTATTACATCGCTTATTACGTTCTTTTTAGCGCATATATTAGGATTTATTTGATTTTCCGGAAGGATATAACGGCTTTAAATAAATATTTATTATTAGAAATAAATATAACGGAATGCTTTAAATAAAGACCCTTAAAAGTAAATAAGGTTACTTAGTTACGAGAATCATTCGACTCTTTAAAAGATAGGTACGACGATAATTCCGTCTCTCGATCTATAAGTTCCGATACGATAACGAACGAATAATAATCGGAATTAAAGGCCTAACCGGATATAAAATCTAGGCTTAGAAAGAAGGCATTAATCTTAAGCTATTACCGACGAATACTAAAAAGCTAACTAATAAGAATAAGAGAGCTAGATAATTTATTATTGTTAAATCGATTAAAATAAGGATAAAAGCAGGGCTCCTAGAGAAGCTATGGCCTAAATACGTAAAGGCTACGGCATATCTAATGAATATAAGCCTAAGCTATATATATAATCTTCGTTCGCCTTATAAATTACTTAATACCTAGTTTACCGTTTACTTTAGATAGTATATACCTACGTTTATAAGGGAGCTAACGAGCGACCTAAGGCTAAATTAGTACGGAATTTATACGTACGGGTATCGCGCGTACCCTTTATTAGGAGAACGCGCTTAAGATCTCGATAGAAGAAGGTTTAAAATTAAACCGAGAGCTTACGTAGGTTATTTAATTAATTGTTATATATTTAATCTATACCGAGTATAGGTTCTTAAACTAGGGAAAGTAATGCTAACTAAAGACGTCGTTTTCGATAAAGAAACGTTTTACGATAAGTCCGAAGAGCTATAAACCGAAGAGCTCGCTTAAGGGAAGCTAAACCGAATCGACCTTACGGGTAAAGTTATTAATAATATAACGGAAGTTATTATCGAAGCTCTAGATATCTAGGATTAGTAAGCTTTCTTTATTATAGAGTTTATTAGCGAGCTACCTTAACTTAGGGGTAACGAGCTTACTCCGAGTAATAGTCTAGATATAACTTAGTTTATTAACCCGAATTCGGGGATAGGTAAACCTAAACCGGAGAAAGTTCCGGAAGAAGGAGAATCCGTTACTTTAATCCAGAAGAAAGTTAGATTTATAAACGATTAACCTTTAAACGATCGACCGTAAACGCCTTTTAAGGTTCCGATTTAATTCATAAAGGAATCCCTAGAATTATTCGATTAGGAAAAAGAAATATAAGAATAACTAAAGACGGAATCCTAAGCTCTAAAGCTAACGAAGCGAAGGAGTAAGGAGAAATCGGATTAACCTAGTAGGCTTTTAAGTCTTAGGTTAATATTAAAGTCTCTTTCGGGACCGCCTAAAGGCTAAAGGGCTTCTACGGGAAGTCCTTCGTAACTAAAGCGAGGCATCGTAACGGAGAATCGCGTAAAAACTAATACCGATCGGGTAATATATTATCCTAACGGAGCGACGATTAATAAAGAGCTTAGTATCCTTCGGAATCGAAAGTAATCCGCTTAATCCGAGCTTAACGAGTTATTAAGTTTATTTCTATTATCTAGAAAAGAGCGGAGGAAATATAACCGTAAAGTATATCCCTTAGTTACGCGTTATAACCGGAGGAAGCGAGGAGAAAGTCCCGAAGGAAAGGGATTAAATAAAGGATAGGCTAGTACCGGCGCCTTTATATCGGGCATAGCTTCGAATAGGTTAATTAACCTATCGAGCGACCGTAATTAGTACGAATTTACTTCTATATTTTTACCTAATTAGTTCGACGGAACGTAAGACGATTAATCTTTTATTACGCTATATTTAGTTATTATAGCTACCTTTAAATAAGCATAAGCCGAGCGACTAAGCGTAGCGCCCGGTAAGATAATAATTTATTACGATAAATTAATTAAGCCTTTAAAAACGTAAAAAGAGCTTAATAGCTATCCCTTAAGGGATCGTTTTAAGGAAAACGCTAGGTCAGAGATAAATACCTTCCTAAGCGCTAGGGTTTAGAAAGTCATTAATCGCGACTAAGCTTAGATTAAACTAATACCGTTAAAGTAGGTTTTCGATTATAAATTCGATAAAGATAACTATTTCGATAAATATAAATCGCGTTTAGTTACGTAAGGAGATCTCCTTCCGAAGGGATTACTCGAATTAACGTATATAGTAATACTCGTAATAAAATCTTTCCGAATAATAATAATAGTCGCGGCTTGTTTTAATCTTAAGGTAAATTAATTCGATATTAAAAACGCTTTTCTTTACGTAGCTCGACCGGAAGACGACTTAATATTAATCGAGTTACTAGACGGATTTAAATAAGAGGAGAAGTATACGTTCGTTATAAGAATAATATACGGATTCCGAGACTTACCTTTACCTTAGTTTAGGGAACTCGAGAGTACCCTTACCCGTTTAAGATTCTAAAGCTTTCCGGAAGAGCTATATATATTCTATATATTAATAAGGGAAGTATTCGTACTAATATACGTCGACGATTTATTACTTATATACGATAAAAGTAACGATTCTATGGCTTAAAAGGTAGCTTAAGGGTTAAAAACTACCTACATAGTAAAAGAACTAGGGCTAGTAAGCTAGTATTTAGGAATTCGGGTAATACGTAATCGCGAAAACCGAACGATAACCTTAGTATACGACGCCTATGTCGAGAAAATCGTAAGTCGCTTTAATTTAGCGGATAATAGCTAGTTTCTTATAATATTACTACCGATTATCAAGCTTATAAAATTTATAGGCGTCGCGTCGAAGTAATAAATTAAGGAATATTAGGAAAAAGTAGGGTCGTTATTCTATAGCGTAATTATAATCCGCCCGGACGTAGCTTTTATTACGTTATAATTCTCTTACTTCCTTACTAATCCGGGACCTTAATATATAAAAGCCGTTAATTAAGCGATTAGATACCTTTATATTACGCGTTACTTTAGCATTAGGTATAGGGGTAAGAATAATAATATATAAGCGCTATTAATCGCTAGCGACGCTTCTTTTATAAACGATCTAGAAACTAAAAAATCGTTATAAGGCTATATTATATCGCTCTTTAGAGGCCCGATAATATGGAAGGTAGCTCGTTAAGCTATAGTCTCGACGTCGATAACCGAAGCTAAGCTTTTAGGATTAAAGTATATAGCTAAGGAAACGATAGCTTTTAAACGCTTCTTTAGGGATATTACCCTAGATCTAAGAGAGCTATAAATAATTTATAGCGATAATTAATAAATTATTAAACTAGTCGTAGAAGATAAGGAAAGAATTAATATAAGGCTCCGCTATATAGATATATAATACTTATAGCTCCGATAAGAGCGATAAAAGGGCTCCTTCGAGGTACTTTATTTACCTATAAGGCAGATATCGGCGGATGGATTAATTAAAGCTCTTCCTCGTTAATTATTCGAGTATTTTAAATCGTTACTTAACCTTTAAGATATAAGAGGAGAGATAACGATATTAAAGCTCTTAAATAATACGAAAGTAACGTAGGATTTTAGTTTAATTATAAAAAGAACTAACTTAGAATAATATACTTTACTCGAAGAGTAACGTAAGGATATTAATCTAAAAAGAATCTACGCGTAATAAGACTTCTTCCCTTAACGAAAGAGCTAATTCATATAATAAAGTTAGTATAATACTCTTAAAGCTCCCGAAAATCTAACGACCTTTAGAGCTACCGGTTTTAGTACCTTCTTTAGGGTTATATTTATTTTTTAGATTACTTAACTTAACCGGAGCTAAGATATTATTAGTTTTATTATTATTAAACCGCATATAATTATTCGAAGCTTAATTTAGTAATATCCGGGTTAATAGAAATAGGAATAAAGCTCTAGGCCGAAGTAGCTCTTCGTTTAATACTAACCTATATACTCTAACGGAAACGAACGAACCGGCGAGGAATACGGGTAGCTCGCTATCGGCTAACTTTATTACGGACGCGATTAACGCGAGTACGAAAGCTACGAGGGAAACGGGTCGGAGTTAAGACTTATTTACGTCTAATAAAAGAGCTATCGTCCTAAGCGAGAATATCCGTAGTCGCTTATCCGCGTAAAAACTCGATAATAAGTAGTAATATAGGCTAACGCTATTACTCGGAATAATATTAACGAAGTAGCTTCTTTATTTCTTCGCGGAAAGCGGTAGTTTAAAGTAATATAATTAAAAAAGTAATTTACGATAAAGAAAGCTCGGAACTTACTACCTTAGAGTTAAGGTCGGTTATTTAAGGAGCGATAAGCCGTTAAGTAAGACGTATAACGTAAGGGTAATTATAATTAATTAACTTTCGACGAAACCTTATATAGCTTTAAGAAATACTTATAAAGCTACGTAAGAGTAGCTACGCGAATAACGTAAGTAACGGTTAATAAAAGCTAAAAATTAGAAATACTTTTCCGTCGAACGATATTATATAACGTTATTAATATACCGATAATAAGGGATATCGTTACGCGGGCCGTACTCCTCGGTAATAACGGAAAATAACGAGGCCGTATTATTATTAGCTCGGGTAATTCGACTTATTCCTTTAAACGTAAGCGATAATTCGGTAGCTTCTTAGGAGCTAGACCGTATTAAAAGCTCTCGAGAAACGCGAGTAATAAAGGTAAAGCTTAGTTCGATTAACTAACGGGTAATAATAAGAGTAACGATAAGAGCCGTTTCGAATTTAAAAAAGCTACCTTTATTAAAAGCTTACTTTTTAAGCGCGAATATAAAAAAAGGAACCGAATTAGGAATAAGAATAAAAACGGTAGTAGCGTTAACGCGATAGCGCTCCCTTAAACTCGGTATAGTATCGTTAATAATAAACGAGCGATTATTAAGCTATCCGTAGTTTAAAAAAGAAAAGGGGCTACCGGTTTTCGTTAAGCGAATAAGCGTCGGCGCGACGGCGGTAATAATAATAAGAGAATTATCCTTTCCGTTCCGAGCTTCCGTAAGAATACCTAGTATATATAGCGACGGTTTAATAAGTATTCGGTATTCGCCGATAGTTTCCTTAGGAGCTATTAATACGGCGGCGGTTTAAGATCTCGAGATAGAAGCGATTATTAGCTTTTATTCGGTTATAATAATAAGCGCTTAACGGGATCCCGGGGTAACTTAAATAATTACTTCTAAGTCGCTCCCGGAATCGGTTTTTATAAAGTTATCCGTAGTTTTTATATCCCGAGGTATAAACTCGGAAGTATTATTATCGTTATCTAGCTCCATAGTTCCGTACTTACGAATAACGCGACGGACCCTTTCTCGCTTTAGATCTTTACGTATTTATTTCCGTTTAATATAATAAGCTCGTTACTTACGAGCCTTACCTCTAGAGCTACTTTCCTTACGAGCCTGCTTACGAGATACGGCCTTAGACTTTAGTATAACGGAAAAGGCTTTAGGAAACGAAGGAATACGGCGGGTTATACGACGCTCGAGGAAGCGTAGTTCTATAATATTCTATACTATAATTAAACCTCGGTCGGAAATTTAAAGTAAATAATTAATTAAAGGCTTATAACTTATAATAATTATAATAAAAAAACTAACTTATATATCGGTAAATAAATTACTTTCCTTTATCGCGGTATATAAAGAGATTATTAATACCGGTATTAAAAGGGAAGCTACCTATAATAATTACCGAAATATATATATTAATCGCGATATCGTAGGTAGAGTTATCTAGGCGATCGATAGTAACGTCGAGGAATATATTACGTCGCTCTTCGGCGGCGTTAGAAGTAATAACTAAAGTAGTTTTAACGGCCGCGGGAATACCTAGGATAGCGATAGTTCTCTTTATTACGGTAGATTAAGTAACTAGCTCTACGTATTCGGCCGGACCTTAGTCGGGTATAACGAGATCGTAAGCTCGCTTCTCGACGAATATCTAGGCGTAGTTACGGAATTAATTTATTCCATCGCTTAATATCTTAGCCGCGCTATCGATATTAATAAGGATCTCGTAAGAGCTAAGACGGTCGGATATTCTATCGAATTATTAGCTTTTAATTATTTATATCCGTATTAATATTACTAGTGCGTAAGTTTATTTTATTCCTCGCATTTATTATATTAATATATAGCTTACGTTAATATATTATTATAAGCTCGCTACGATAGTAAGCGATAGTAAGGAAGTACCATAATTAAGAGATAACTTATTTAAATAAAATACGCGCGGATAAAATAATATATAGGTTATATACGTAACCGAAAGCGATAGGGAATTAAAAACGAGCGTATCGGGTTAGCTCTAGATATACCTCTATAGAAGAAAAGAGGAACGGGAGAGAGCTATTACGAAAGAGTAAGAGATTTTTCTCTTATAATATAGGAGCTTAAGTATAAGAAGGAGCGTTACCGGGTATTAACCTAGTAAAGTTATAAAAAGGTTCGCGTACGATAATAATAATATAAAGCGAAGTAATAAAAGCTTTCGCGAGCGTATAATAAATACGGTAGAAATACTTAATTAAGAGCTACGATATATCTCTTTTATTAAGATATTAAGAAGAGTTAATATAATAATTAATTAAAAGGATACTTTAAGCTATTAGGAGTATTATATGGAGGCGTAAGTAATTAAAGCGACGAATATATTACCCCGGAGAGCTAGTAAGGCGAGTAAGGCTCAAGCTAACCTAGGACGTTAAATAAAAGGATAGCTAAGCTAACTATCGCGAGCCCTTCGGCTAAGCTATTATTATTATTTAGCTAAGCTCGCTATCGCGAGCCTAGCTAGGGGGTATATTATATAAAGAGCTACTTATATATAGCTCCTTATTCCTTCTCGAGTTACTCGCTTACCTAACATAGCTCTTAGTTTACTTATATAATATAGCTCGTAGCTTTCTATCGTTTATATATAGGTAGCTCGCATCTCCTTTATTAATCTTCTTCCTTCTTAGATAATTAGTTAATTTACCTTCTTCTTTCTACCTTCCGTTACTCCTAAGAAGCAACCTCAGTACCTATGTAGCTCTCCCAATCTACGTATCATATATCTATATAGCGGAGCCTTATATTAATTCTTTCCTTATCTTCTACGATTAATTTAATGGTTTATTAGTTATCGCTATAGATTATTCATAGCTTTCCTAAATCTAAGGTAATATCCCTAAAGAAGCGTTTAAGAGCTATTGTTTCCTTAGCTATATACTTTAATCCTAGGAGCTCGGCTTCGGTTATCGACGTCGAAATTATAGCTTAGCGAGCTACCTTCTATACTATCGGGCCTTTAAAAAGCGATATAATATAGCCTTATAACGATTTTCTAGTTTCTAGATCGTTTACAAAAGAAGCGTCGCTAGCGATTAATAACGCTTATATATTATTACTCTTATCCTTATACCTAATATTAAGATAGCGCGTAATATAAAGGTATTTAATTACTTAGTTAACGGCTTTTATATCCTCAGGTCCCGGATTAGTAAGGAAATAAGAGAGCTATAACGTAATAAAAGCTACGTCCGGGCGGATTATAATTACGCTATAAAGTAACGACCCTATTTTTTCCTAATATTCCTTGATTTATTACTTTAACGCGACGCTTATAAATTTCATAAGCTCGATAATCGGTAGTAATATTATAAGGAATTAATTATTATCCGCTAAGTTAAAGCGACTTACGATTTTCTTAACGTAAGCGTTATATACTAAGGTTATCGTTTAGTTTTTACGATTACGTATTACCCGAATTTCTAAATATTAACTTACTAGCCCTAGCTCTTTTATTATATAGGTAGTTTTTAACCCTTAAGCTACCTTCTAAGCCATAAAATCGTTACTCTTATCGTATATAAGTAATAAATCGTCGACGTATATTAGTACGAATACTTTCCTTATTAATATATAGAATATATATGGCTTTTCCGGAGAGCTTTAGAATCTTAAACGGATAAGGGTACTCTCGAGTTTCCTAAACTAAAGTAGAGGTAAGTTTCGGAACCTATATACTACTCTTATAGCGAGTACGTACTTCCCTTCTTATTTAAATCTGTTTAATAGCTCGATTAATATTAAGTCGTCTTCCGGTCGAGCTACGTTAAGAAAAGCGTTCTTAATATCGAATTAATTTACCTTAAGATTAAAATAAGCCGCGATTATTATTATTATTTGAAAAGATTTTACTACGAGCGTTACTATATACGTTAATTTGAGTAACCCCTTCGGAAGGAGATTTTCTTACGTAACTAAACGCGATTTACATTTATCGAAATAGTTATCTTTATCGAATTTATAATCGAAAACCTACTTTAACGGTATTAGTTTAATTTAAGCTTAGTCGCGATTAATAACTTTTTAAACCCCCGCGCTTAGGAAGGTATTTATTTCCGACCTAGTATTTTCCTTAAAACGATCCCCTAAGGAGTAACTATTAAGCTCTTTTTACGGTTTTTAGGAGCTTAGTTAGTTTATCGCGATAGATTATTATCTTACCGGGGGCTACGCTTAATCGCTTAGCTTATACCTATATTAAGGTAGCTATAATAACTAAATATAGCGTAATAAAAGATTAATCGTCTTACGTTCCGTCGAGCTAATTAGGTAAGAATATAGAAGTAAATTCGTATTAATTACGGTCGCTCGTTAGGTTAATTAGCTTACTCGAAGTTATGCCCGATATAAAGGCGCCGGTACTAGCCTATCCTTTATTTAATCCCTCTTCTTCGGGACTTTCTCTTCGCTTTTTCCGGTTATAACGCGTAGCTAAGGGATATACTTTACGGTTATATTTCCTCCGCTCTTTTTTAGATAATAAAAATAAACTTAATAACTCGTTAAGCTCGGATTAAGCAGATAGCTTTCGATTCTAAGGGATATTAAGTTCTTTATTAGGCGTTACTTTATTAGGATAATATATTACCCGATCGGTATTAGTTTTTACGCGATTCTCCGTTACGATACCTCGCTTTAGTCGCAAAAGGCTTCCCGTAGGAGCTCTTTAGTTATTAAACGGTTTTAAAAGAGATTCTAATATTAGCCTAGGACTCGGAAGCCTACTAGGTTAATCCGATTTCTCCTTACTCCCTTACTTCGTTAGCTCTAGAGCTTAAGATTCTACCTCTAATTATTCTTATATCTCTTTTTCTTAATCGAATAATTCCGGGAGTTCCTTTATGAATTAAATCGGAGCGTCTAAAGGCGTCCGCGGTCGATTATTTAAAGGTTAATCATATATAAATCTAACTTTCTTTTAAATTAAAGTAACGGATTCTCCTTCTTCCGGAACTTTCTCCGGTTTAGGTTTACCTATCCTCGAATTCGGGTTAATAAACTAAGTTATATCTAGACTATTACTCGGAATAAGCTCGTTATCCCTAAGTTAAGGTAGCTCGCTAATAAACTTTATAATAAAGAAAGCTTATAAATCCTAAATATTTAAAGCTTTAATAATAACTTCCGTTATATTATTAATAACTTTATCCGTAAGGTCGATTCGGTTTAGCTTCTCTTAAGTGAGTTCTTCGGTTTATAGCTTTTCGGACTTATCGTAAAACGTTTCTTTATCGAAAACGACGTCTTTAGTTAGCATTACTCTCCCTAGTCTAGGAACCCATACTCGGTATAAATTAAATATATAATATCTAACTAAATAACCGACGTAAGCTCTCGGTTTAACTTTAAACCCTCTTCTATCGAAATTTTAAGCGCGTTCTTCTAATAAAGAATACGCGCGATATCCGTACGTATAAATTCCGTACTAATCTAGCCTTAGGTCGCTCGTTAGCTCCCTTATAAGCGTAAGTGTATACTATCTAAAGTAAACGGTAAATTAGGTATTAAATAATTTATAAGGCGAGCGAAGATAATATATATAGCTCGAGCTTATATTTATTAGGTATGCCGTAGCCTTTACGTACTTAGGCTATAGCTTTTCTAAGAGCCTTATTCTTATTCTTATTTTAATCGATTTAACGATGATAAACTATCTAGCTCTCTTACCCTTACTAGTTAGCTCTTTAGTATTCGCCGGTAATAGCTCGAGATCGATGCTTTTTTCCTAAGCCTAGATTTTATATCCGGTTAGGTCTTTAATCCCGATTATTACTCGCTTATTATCGTATCGGAGCTTATAAATCGAAAGGCGGAATTATCGTCGTACCTATCTTTTAAAGAATCGAATAATCTTCGTAATTAAGTAACCTTATTTACTCTTAAGGATCTTTACCTAAAGCATTCCGTTATATTTATTTTTAATAACGAGTATTTATTTAAAGCCGTCGTATCCTTCCGGAAAGTTAAATAAATCCTAATATATACGCTAAAAAAAGCATAGTAAGCGATATAATAATAATCGGCGTAAAATTACTCTCTTACCTATCGTAAGCCTATAATACTTATACTTAAACGTAGGCATACCGTTAATTTCGATATTTTAAGCATGCTTTACGAGTACTTTAAGCGCCTCCGGGCCTAGGTACCTAGCTTTAAGGTACTAGAATTACTCGGAGCTTTCTTTCGGTTTTATTTAATCTTTCGATTTTCTTTATCGGGTCTCTCTTTCCTTAATCGTCGGAATAATAACGAACGATACTACGCTATATAATATTATTATAGGCGTACGTAACGGTATTATAAAAAGAACTTACGAATAAACGAAAAACTACTTAAATTTAAAGAATACTAAGTTATAACGACGTTCGAGCTTTCTTATAATAAACCCGTTTTTAATCGACCCCTAGCGAAGAAAGTAATTAAAACTATAATACCAGACATTAACGACAAAAAGCTTTACTTCGGAAATAATATTAATATAAAAATCTTTAACGAAAATAACGTCTTTAAGCGTAAGGTCGATCGTAAGCTTACTAAACTTATCCTAAAGGTAGTTCTTAATAACTCGTATACTAATACCAGTAATAAGAAAGCTCGTAATATTAGCTTCGATAGTCTACCCGTCTCTAGCGAGAGCAAAGAAACCCTCGACTAATAAATCCCGGTTATTAATAAGGTAAACGGCTCCGTAATTATCGAAGATAGTACTCTCGGAAAGGAAGTATCGTACTAAATCTATAGTAGAAAATACCCCTACGCTAAAGGTTATATAAATAATGCGTAAGTCGATTACCGTTACGTTAATATTACCAGACTACTTATTATTCTTATTACGCTTATTCCGAAGTAAGTTAGTTCCGAAGGAGCTACCTTAACTAAGAACGGTAACCTTCTATCCGTCGCTCTTAATAAGGACTCGGAAAGAGGTAAAGTCGCTTAAGTAATACCGTTATTTAATAGCTAGTTTTACGTCGTCGGGTATATATAAGATTTATCGTAGCGTTTTACCGGTAATAGCGAATTAAAGGTTAACGCATACCTCCGGAACCTAACGGTACTATTTATTATATAGATACTTATTACCTCTAGCGTTATCGGTCGAGCTACTAGAACTACTAAAGCTACTAACGCTAATCGCTCCGGCTTTATATCCTAAAGTAGCTCTTTAATACGTAGCTAAAATATAAAGGCCCGATTTATCTATCTTCTTATCCTCGGAAATAAAAGTTCCGAGTATTTTACCTAACTTTATAAAGAAAAGTAACTATCGTTTAAGCCGGTCCGCCGTAATTAGTTTAATAATCGCGCGAGTAGCTTAGTCTAAAGCGATCTTAGTTTTAATAGCTTCGAAGAAATCCTTCGCTTTAAATACGCCTCGGATCTCGTTAATATCGTAAGCGAGAGCTCGGTAGTAAGCGTTATTCTAAGTAATAAAGAATTATTCGCCGTAAAGGATAACCGCTTTTACCTTTTATAAAACCTCGTAGTACCCCTAACGAACGAACGTTTACGTAATAATAAAGGTAAAAGCGAGGTAGTCGCGGAATAGTCTTACGGTATTTTAAACGTTCGGCTTAAGTTCCTAAGCTTTAAATTATATACCGACGAATTCGAAATAATTAATAAAAACCGAAGATATAATCTAATGATAAAAAGCTCGGTAAATTTTACCGGCGATAATAACTTAAGACTCTTAAGAGCGACTTTATTCGAATAATTACTTATATTCTTCGATAAAAAGGTAGCGCGGGTTTTCGGTTAGAGCTTTCGGCTCCTCCCTACGAATCTTAGGATCTTTCTTAACCTACTCGTGGAAAGCTTAGAGGTATTACTTCCTTACTCGTTCCTTTTCCTAAGTAATAAATTCTTCGAGTGGTAGGAGTATCGCCGAACTTAGCTTATAATCGTTCGCATTAGGATTAACATCCTTTTAAATATCGAATTATTCGGCGTAGTCTTAGAAAGTAATAAACTATCGTAAATATTCGTCGAAGTTACGTAGGTTAATATTAATAAGTAGCTTCTTAATAAAGAAGTTTCCGCTAATACTAGTTATTACTATAGATATATTACTCGAAAGGAAAACGAAAGCGATATTTAAAAAAAAAAACGATTAATCGAAAGATTAAAGAAATAAAGATAAATAATAAGATTACTCGAAAGCTTATATAGTAAGACCTTAGTTAACTTAGCTCCTTAGAAGGACTACCGGGCTTATAATTAATACGTAGATCGGGAGAGCTACGTAGGTACTAAGGTTGCTTCTTAAGAATAACGAAAGGTAGGAAAAAGAAGGTAAATTAATTAACTATCTAAGAAGGAAGGAGATTAATAAAGGAGATACGAGCTACCTATATATAAACGATAAGGAGCTACGAGTTATATTATATAAGCGAACTAGGAGCTATGTTAGGTAAGCGAGCAACTCGAGAAGGAGTAGGGAGCCATATACAAGTGGCTCTCTATGTAACAATATATAATACTTATAGCTCCGATAAAAGCGATAAAAGGGCTCCTTCGAGGTACTTTATCTACCTATAAGGTAAATATCGGCGGATAAATTAATTAAAGCTTTTCTTCGTTAATTATTTGAGCATTTTAAATCGTTACTTAACCTCTAAGATATAAGAGGAGAAATAACGACATTAAAGCTCTTAAATAATACGAAAGTAACATAGGATTTTAATTTAACTATAAAAAGAATTAACTTAGAATAATATACTTTACTCGAAAGCGACGTAGGGGTATTAATTTATAAAGAATCTACGCGTAATAAGACTTCTCCCTTTAACGAAAGAGCTAATTCATATAATAAAGCTAATATAATACTCTTAAAACTCCCGAAAACCTAACGACCTTTAGAACTACCGGCTTTAATATCCTTTTTGAGGTTATATTTATTCTTTAGATTACTTAACCTAACCGGAGCTAAGGTATTATTAGTTTTATTATTACTAAACCGTATATAATTATTCGAAGCTTAATTTAATAATATCCGGGTTAATAATAACGGGAATAAAGTTCTAGGCCGAAGTAATTCCTCGTTTAATATTAACCTATATATTTTAACGGAAACGAACGAGCCGGCGAGAAATACGGGTAGCTCGTTATCGGTTAACTTTACTACGGACGTAACTACCGCGAGTACGAGAGTTACGAGGGAAACGGGTTAGAATTAAGACCTATTTACGTCTAGTAGGAAAGTTATCGTCTTAAGCGAAAGTATCCGTAGTCGCTTATCCGCGTAATAATTTAATAATTAACGGTAATATAAGCTAACGTTATTACTTAGGATAATATTAACGAAGTAGCTCTTTTATTTCTTCCCGGAAAGCGGTAATTTAGAGTAATATAATTAAAAAAGCGATCTACGATAAAGGAAGCTCGGAACTTATTACTTTAAAATTAAGGTCGGTTATTTAGGCGGCGATAAACCGCTAAGTAAGACGTATAACGCGAGGGTAATTATAATTAATTAGCTTTCGACGAAAGCTTATATAGCTTTAAGGGATACTTATAAAGCTACGTAAAAGTAGTTACGCGAATAGCGTAAGTAACGGTTAATAGAAGCTAAAGATTAGAAATACTTTCCCATCGAACGATATTATATAGCGCTATTAATATACCGATAATAAGGAATATCGTTACGCGGGCCGTATTTCTCGGTAATAACGGGAAATAACGAGGCTATATTATTACTAGCTCGGATAGCTCGACCGATTCCTTTAAACGTAAGCGATAGTTTAATAACTCCTTAGGAATTAAATCATATTAAAAGTTCTCGAGGAACGCGAGTAATAAGGATAGAGTTTAGTTCGGCTAACTAACGGGTAGTAATAAGAATAACGATAGGAGCCGTCTCGAATTTAAAAGAGCTACCTTTATTAAGAGCTTATTCTTTAAGCGCGAATATAAAAAATAAAACCGAGCTAGAAATAAGAATAAAAACGGCGGTAGCGCTAGCGCGATAACGCTTCCCTAGATTCGGTATAGTATCGTTAACGATAAACGAGCGATTATTAGGTTATCCGTAGCTTAAAAAAGAAAAAAAGCCGCCGGCTTTCGTTAAACGAATAAGCGTCGGCGCGACGGCGGTAATAATAATAAGAGAATTATCCTCCCCGCCCCGAACTTCCGTAAAAATACCTAATATATATAGCGACGGCTTAATAAGTACTCGGTATTTGCCGATAATTTCCTTAAGAGCTATTAATACGGTAGCGACTTAAGCTCTCGAAATAAGAACGATTATTAGTTCTTATTCGGTTATAATAATAAGCGCTTAACGGGATCCCGGGGTAGCTTAAATAATTACCTTTAAGTTATTTCCGGAGTCGCCTTTTATAAAGCTATCCGTAGTTTCTACGTCCCGAGATATAAATTCGGAAGTATTATTATTATTATCTAGCTCTATAGCTCCGTATTCGTAAATAACGCGACGGACCCTCTCTCGCTTTAAATCTTTACGTACTTACTCCCGTTTAATATAACGGATTTATTACTTACGAGCCTTACCTCTAGAGCTACTTTCCTTACGAACCCGCTTACGAGATACAGCCTTAGGCTTTAGTATAACGGGAAGGGCTCTAAGGAGCGAAGGAATACGGCGGGCTATACGACGCTCGAGGGAGCGTAATTCTATAATATTTCATATTATAATTAAACCTCGGTCGGAAATCTAAAGCAAATAATTAATTAAAGGCTTATAGCTTATAGTAATTATAATATGTTACGTAGCTAGCGAGAGCTAAGCTTAGGTTAATAGGTTATTCGTAAAGAGAGTAATGGAATGAGGGTAAGAAGGTATATATTAACTAATTAGAAAAGAAGGAAAGCTACTAAAGAGTATGAAGCGATCTATAGGTACATATAGTAGTACTTAACTAGCTTAGGTAAGCTAGGTAGTTCCTACTAGGGGTATATGCCTACGTAATATATCCCCTAGTTAAGCTTACGATAATAAGGTTAACTATAGTTCTTTGCTTACGATAATAGCCTAAGGAGTTATTCCCTAGTCTCGCTATGCCTCGTTAAGGTTAATCGATTACTAGGTACCTTATTTCGGGCTCCCTTATATCCCCTTATCCGTATATGTTCCGGTTTATTACTAGTAGTATTTTTTCCTAAGTTATATACTTTTCGTATCCCTTATTTAATACTCCATAGTTTATTATAAATAAAAATAATTACTCGTATAATTATTCGTATAATTACTCGCTTTCGATTAAGCGGTAGTTAGTTATATAGGTAATATAATAGTAATAATAATAGCTCTAGTATTAATACTAGGATTTAATCTCCTTTATTACTATCGCGCGCGTTCGCGCGCGTTACCTATATTAACCGATTCTACCGTTTCTCTTACGAAGGCGGTTAAGTATAAATATATCTAGGATTTCTCGCTCTCGAATTAAGCGTGCCTCTCTTTCTTCCTTTCTTTCCTAGGTTATTTATTATAGGTATATATCCTTAACTATAATTAAGTAATTCTATTAATTACGCGATCGTAAGTTAATATAATTAATAAAGCTTTGTTAATTTATTATCGTAAGGTAAGTTTACTTCTTTTATAGTTTACGTAAAACGTAACTCGCGTATTATATAAATCGTAATATATTTTTATTAAGCGACCGTAAGATAATAACTTAGCTTATTACGGTAAGGATTATTATTTACGATTAATATATTACTCTTAGTATTAAAATATCCTAAGATAATAAAGCGACCGTTAGTTATTTTATATTAATAAATAAAAGGTTATTCGAAATAATCCGTTTATTACTTATTCGTTATTTACCGGTAGTAATATAGTACCGTAATTAACGATCTCTTAGTATATCCGATACTTAAGAACTTCGTAAAATAATACTAGCGCTTTAAGGTATCGTAGCCTCGTTAGAGTAAAGGATATTCGGCCTTTCCGCCGCGAGTTCCTAGCCTACCTTCCGTATTTATACGGAAGGTAGCGTTAAAGCTTCGGCCGGTAGTTCCGCTCGCCGCGGAAGGATATCCTTTACTTCCGGGTCCGGGGCCTTAATTATCGCTTAGCCTCTTAAGGATCCTTTTATCGATAAAAGCGACGTCGATATAATCGTATTTAACGCCTTAACGTAACGTACCTAGGCCTTAATTATTCGAGCCTTTTAAGGTATCGTATTTTAAGTTATTAAGGTTTCTACCGACGAATTTTTTAAGAAAGAATCCTCCGAGGAAGACTCTTCCTCCTTATACGAAGAAGTAGTCGAAAAAAGCGACCGCCCGGTTATATTAATTACTCGTAAGGTTTCCTCATATAAAACCCGAGCCTAAATTCGCGTATATTAGGTTACGTTTTTTAATAATATCGCCGTTACTCGCGTAACCTAAGCGATCGTTATTATTATTACTTCGATTCGTAATAATATCGTAGAACGAAAACGAAAATAAGGACGAGGCCGTAGCGCTTCCTCGGCTTCCGGAGCTACTACCGCTTCCGCTACGCCTTCTAGCCCGGCGGTTCCGGCGGTTCCGTTTAATACCTCCGTCGCGCCGGCCGCTTTAGCTTTTATTACCGTCGCCTTAAGAACCGCCTCGGTTATTCGTAATCGAAAGTATAAAGCTTACCGTATAATCCCTTACTTAAGTTACGTACGTAATACGGCTTAAAATAAATTTATTAGAAAGTACTTCGATTTTCTTTAGAATACCGGCCGTTATTACCGCTACTTATCCGGCTACGCTTACGTATCCCTATAAGTATTTCTATTTCCGTATATCGAGGTCTAGAATTAATATTATATAAGGCCGACGCTTTAATTTTACCGGCTACCTACCTTATCGTCGTTCGTATCGAATCCTCGGTTAATATATAAGCTTTATTTCGTATTATTTAGTATTTATTAACGTTACTTATAAGTCCTTAAGCTCGTTACGATAATAAAAGAACTCTTAATCCTTTATTAAGATAAGGAATAAATATCCGCGGTTCCCGAAACCGTAAAGTCGCGACGAAGCGTAACTAATTCCGGTTAATTTACCTAGTTAAGCGTAAGCCCTTCGGCTACCGGACTATCGACCGCCTTTACCGTACCCGTCCTTAGCTTTATACCTACTAGCCCTTTTATTACTTTAATTAACGTAAGTAACGTTTCCGCCGGTTTATCGATCGTAATATTTAACGTAGCCTCGCTTGTTATCGCTCCCGAGTAGGAGTTAGATATAAAAATAAAGGACGTTAGAAGAAGGAAAGGAAAAGAAGAAACTTCTAAGGACGAAAAGTAATTTTCTAAGGAAGTAATATTTAAAATCGCTCGCGCTTACGCGTTTATTTCTTTCGAGTAATACCTATACGAAGTATTATACCGATAGGCCGACCGCTTATACGAGGAAATTATCGAATATTAAAACGAACCCGTTAATATTCGTATCTTTCGCTAGTCCGGCTTTACTTACTACTCCCGTAGTTAAGTTCTTTATTTTAAAATAGCCTTCCTATATTAGGATTTAAAAGTAATACGAGTTCGGTATTTAACGGTAAAAAAAGCTATTTCTATATAGCGGTAGTACTTTATACCTATATATTAGCTAATTAAGGGGAGAATTTACGTACCGTTAGTACTTACGGCGACTCTTTAAGTATTATTATAATTATTTTTCCGCGAGTATCCTATAGGTTAAGTAATACTTTAAAGTACTTAAACGACTAACGTAATAAAGCTTTCGTAAGTCCGTTTACTAGTATTTAGTTAATAAGGAGGTAAATTACTTCGAAGGTATCCTTTTAGTACTCCTAACGTAGCTATATATTTTATATATCTATATAACGTAACCTAGTATTAATCCTTTCTTTCTTTCCTATTATTAGTTTTATCGTTTATTAGTTATCGCTATATACCTTTTAAGGTTCTCCTAGCTCTAGGGTAATATCCCTAAAGAAACGTTTAAAAGCTATCGTTTCCTTAGCTATATACTTTAGTACGAATAGTTTAGCTTTAATCGTCGATATCGATACTATATCCTAGCGAGCGGTTCTCTATATAATCGGACCTTTAAATAGGGATATTACGTATCCCTAAGACGACTTTCTTAACTTAGAATCGTTTATAAACGAAGCGTTACTATTAATTAAGAGTACCTAAGCGTTATTACTTTTATCCTTATACCTTATATTAAAAAAGCGTATAATATATAGGTATTTAATCGTTTAATTAATCGCTTTAAAGTACTAAGGTCTTAGATTAATTAGGAAATAGGATAGTTAGGACGCTACGAAAGCGACGTTTAAGCGTATTATAATTACGCTATAGAATAGTAACCTTACTTTTTCCTTATATTTCTTAACTTATTATTTCGAAGTAACGCCTATATACTTTACTAGTTCTATAATTAGTAGTAATATTATCGGAAATTAATTATTATCCGTTAGTTTAAAGCGTTTAGCGATCTCTTCGATATAAGCGTCGTATATTAAGGTTATAGTTCGTATTTTGCGATTACGTATTACCTTAATCCCTAAATATTACTTTACCGGTTTAAGTTCTTTCGTTTTATAGGTATCCTTTAATCCCTGAGCTACTTTTTATGTTATCGCTTCTAAGCTTTTATAGTTTATAACTAATATATCGTTTATATATATTAATACGAAGACTTCTCGTCCTTTTATATAGAATAAGTACGGCTTCTTTAGAGAGCTCTAGAGTCTTAGGCGGTTAAGGATACTCTCGATCTCCTTAAACTAAAGTAGGAATAAATCTCTAAACCTATATACTACTCTTATAACGAGGGCGTATTTTCCTTTTTCCTTAAACCCGTTTAGTAACTCTATAGGTATAAGGTCGCTTTCCGGTCTTATAACGTTAAGGAACGCGTTTTTAATATTATATTAATCAACTTCGAGGTCGAATTAAGTTATAATAATTATTATTATACGGAACGATTTCGCTACTAACGTAGTTACGTAAGTACTCTCGAGTAATTTTTTAGGTTATAAATCTTCTCGCGTTATTAAGCGCGACTTATAGGTAGTAAGGAAATTATCTTCGTCGAATTTATAGTCGAAGACTTATATTAATAAAATTAGCTTTATTTTTATTTATTCGCGATTAATAATACGCTATATTTTAATACGTAGGAAGGCCTTAATTTTAGATCTAGCGTTTTCTTTAAATCGCTTTCCTAATGAATACTTATCTAGGTCCTTTTATATCTTTAGCGGTTTAAGTAAATCGTCGCGATAAATTCTTATCTTATTAAGCGATACGCTTAATCGCTCGGCTTTTATTTAATTAACGGCTATTACGAAAACTAAGTATAGCGTAATATACTTATCGTAACTCTTTACTTATTATCCTTTTAATTAATTAAGCTAAAAGGTTATTACGAAGTCGAGCTAGCGATTTCTTAGGAGGTTATTCTTAGCCGTTAGGTTATCCGATATTACGTAGATTTTAATACTTAAGTTATTTATTACTCCATTCCTTTCCGGGCTTTTTCCTTTCTTTCTTTTATTATAACGGATAATAAGAGGATAGACCTTTTTCTTACGTTACTTACGCTAAGTAGTTTACGGGAATAGGCTATATTATTCCTCTTCTTCGGAGGAAGTACGCGTTTCTTTAGTTAATTATTTTAAAGGCTATTCCCGAGTATTTATTCCGTCGGCGAAGTATATTCGCCGCTCCGGACTTTTAGTACTTTTATTAATAGCCGTACTTAACTTTAGTTATTTTATATTCCTTATCGGAGTATTTTTACTTCCCGTAGCTTCCGCGGGTACGATTAGAGTAAGTTTTAAACTCGGGAGCCCGTAGGATATATCCGCTTCTTCGTTTAATTTCTCCTAAGTTCCCGCTTTAAATTACTTTTATATCTCCTATTCGATTAATTCGAATAATTTTATTACCTTTTACGGTTATTCGTTTTTAGACCTAGCTGTTTCGTATTTTAAATTATCGGAATTTATTTCTGGTTTTTCTTCTTTTAAAGGCTGCCTTATTCCCGAGTTAGGACCGGCGGATTAAGTCGTATTTAGATCCTGGTTACCCGAGGTAGGCTCGCTACTTCCGAGGGAAGTTAACTCGCTACTTAGCTTTCGATTAAATAATACGAGCGAATCTTATAGGTTTAGTATTTCGATAATTAATTAAATAACGTTATTACTTATACGTATCGAGAGATTTATTCGATTAATCTCTTTCCGTTCGAGTTATTAAGCTTTTAGCTTATTTATTTAGTTATAAAACGTTTCTTCGTTAAAGATTATATCCTTAGTTAGGATTACTTTACTTAGCCTAGGAACCTAAATTCGGTATAGGTTATAAGTATAATATCCTATTAAATATCCGATATAAGCTCGTAGGTTTACTTTAAACCCTCTCTTATTAAGATCCTAAGTACGTTTTCTTATTAAGGGATACGCGCGATACCTATATATATAAATACCGTTCTAGTCCGGTCGTAGGTCGCTCGTTAGTTCCCTTATTACCTCTAAAGTATACTATCTAAAGTATTATTTAAACTAAGTATCTAAAAGCTCGTAAGGTATACGAAGATCATAAGCTTAACTAAGGCTAATATTAATTAAATATATTACGGCTTTAACGGTTTCCGGCTATAGTTTCTTTAATAGTCTTACTTTAATCCTTATCTTAATCGATTAACGATAACGGTTTATCTAGGTCTCTTACCCCTACCGGTTAATTCTTTAGTATTAACCGGCGGGAGTTCGAAATTAATACCTTTTTTACTATCTAGATC